>NC_091334.1:31187799-31195299 GCF_038502225.1 Cherax quadricarinatus
TGCAGTGCCTTCCCTGTTATTCCTGCTTGGTCTTCCAGTTTTTGCACTTATCTCTTGTGTGGTACTGTGTCAAACGCCTTCTTGCAGTCTAAGAAAATGCAATCCACCCACCCCTCTTTCTCTTCTCTTACTGCTGTCACCATGTCATAGAACTCCAGTAGGTTTGTGACACAGGATTTCCCGTCTCTGAAACCATGTTGTCTGCTGGTGATGAGATCATTCCTTTCTAGATGTTCCACCATTCTTCTCCTGACAATCTTTTCCATGATTTTGCATGCTATACATGTCAGTGACACTGGTCTGTAGTTTAGTGCTTCATGTCTGTCTCCTTTTTTAAAGTTTGGTACCACATTTGCTGTCTTCCATGCCTCAGGCAATCTCCCTGTTTCGATAGATGTATTGAATATTGTTGTTAGGGGTACACATAGCGCCTCTGCTCCCTCTCTCAGGACCCATGGAGAGATGTTATCTGGCCCCATTGCCTTTGAGGTATCTAGCTCACTCAGAAGCCTCTTCACTTCTTCCTCGGTTGTGTGTACTGTGTCCAGCACATGATGGTGTACCCCACCTCTCCGTCTTTCTGGAGCCCCTTCTGTCTCCTCTGTGAACACTTCTTTGAATCTCTTGTTGAGTTCCTCACATACTTCACTGTCATTTCTTGTTGTCTCTCCTCCTTCCTTCCTTAGCCTGATTACCTGGTCTTTGACGGTTGTTTTCTTCCTGATGTGGCTGTATAACAGCTTCGGGTCAGATTTGGCTTTTGCTGCTATGTCGTTTTCATATTGACGTTGGGCCTCCCTTCTTATCTGTGCATATTCGTTTCTGGCTCTACGACTGCTCTCCTTATTCTCCTGGGTCCTTTGCCTTCTATATTTCTTCCATTCCCTAGCACACTTGGTTTTTGCCTCCTTGCATCTTTGAGTGAACCATGGGCTCATCCTGGCTTTTTCATTATTCCTGTTACCCTCGGGTACAAACCTCTCCTCAGCCTCCTTGCACATTGTGACTACATATTCCATCATCTCATTAACTGGTTTCCCTGCCAGTTCTCTGTCCCACTGAACCTCATTCAGGAAGTTCCTCATTCCTGTGTAGTCCCCTTTCCTGTAGTTTTGTTTCATTCGTCCTGGCCTTCCTGCTTCCCCCTCCACTTGTAGCTCTACTGTGTATTCGAAGCTCAAAACCACATGATCGCTGGCCCCAAGGGGTCTTTCATATGTGATGTCCTCAATATCTGCACTACTCAAGGTAAATACTAAGTCCAGTCATGCTGGTTCATCCTCTCCTCTCTCTCTTGTAGTGTCCCTTACGTGTTGGTACATGAAGTTTTCCAGTACCACCTCTATCATCTTAGCCCTCCATGTATCTTGGCCCCCATTTGGCTCCAAGTTCTCCCATTCGATCTCCTTGTGGTTAAAGTCGCCCATGATCAGGAGCTTTGCCCTACATGTATGAGCTCTTCTGGCCACTGCAGCCAGTGTGTCAACCATCGCTCTATTGCTCTCGTCATACTCTTGCCTTGGCCTCCTGCTGTTCTGTGGTGGGTTATACATCACTGCAATTATCACCTTGGGACCTCCAGAGTGAAGCGTTCCCGCTATGCAATCACTTTCTTCTCCACTGTCTCCTCTCTCCAGCTCATCAAAATTCCATCGGTGTTTGATCAGCAATGCCACTCCTCCCCCCCCCCCTGTTCCTTCTGTCTTTCCTCAGGATCTGGTATCCCGTTGGGAAGATGGCATCTGTTATCATACCTGTAAGTTTGGTTTCTGTGATTGCTATGATGTCTGGTGATGCCTCTTTGACTCTTTCATGCCACTCCTCCCACTTGTTTGTTATTCCATCAGCGTTTGTGTACCATACCTTCAGTTTCCTTTCCAACACTGTGGTTTGGGGAGCCTTTGGGGGTGGGAGACCTGGTAGCATACTGTGGGATTCTATGGTTGGGGGTTGGGTGGAAGCTGTGGGTATGGATTGTATTGTGTGTTGGGATGGTGTGATAGGTTGTGGGGTTCTGAGGATAGTTGTGTGTGTGCTTGCTCTTGCTGCTCTGTTCTGCTCTGACTGACCTCTGCTGGTTCCATCCTTGTCTCCTTTCCTAGCTCCTTTCGCTTTTTTGTCCTCTCCCTCAGCTGCTGTCTCTCTTTTTGTGTTCTGTCTCTGTCTAGGAACACCTTCTTGTACTCTTCCGAGCTTCTCAACCGTGGTTTTTCTTGGAGGATCCTGTTCCGCACTGTTTCTGTCCTGAGAATCAGCTTGATCGGTCGGTTTCTCCCCTTCAAGTACCCCCCTATTCTCTGAAAATTTACAATCTCGTCCATGTCTTCTCCCCCTATTTCTGTGATGATTTTCTCAATCTCCTTTCTTTCTTCCTGCCGTCTTTCAGTGTGTGTCCTTTTCTCTCTCTCCCGAAGCCCATGGATAAACACTGATTTTGCCCTTTCCTCCTCCCATTGCCTCTCCCTCTGTGACTCTGGTTCCTGTCTGTATGTGGCCATTTTCTCCCTTGATTTTTTCCAGTGGCTCTTGGTAGCATGGTTGTGCCTCAGCATTCGACTTATCTCCCTCTCCATCTGCACCCATCTGCTCTTCCCTACCACTCCCTGGCCCTTCTTTGCAGGCTGATAGGACCTTAGCATATTTCATATCTCCTTCCTTCCTGTTCAGCCTCTCAGCTTCGTATGGTGTGTCTTCTCTGGTCACTACCCCTGAGACTTGCTTCAGCCTGTTTACCTCAAATTCTAGGACCTTTACCCTGGCTACTGCAGTTTCAACTTGTGCCTCCCAATTCTTCGTCTCCTTCTCCAACCTCTTTTCCCATTTCACAGAGAGCTCTTTCTCCATTTTTTCAGAAAGCTCTCCCAATTTTCTCTCCCATTCTTGCTCTATCCTTTTCCACTGCTCCTCCATGCATTCCTCCCTACCAGTACCATTGTCATCTGATCCCTGATTCCTGCGAGTCCCAACCATTTTTTTTTTTTATTAAAAGAGAAAGTGAAAAAGAAAAAAGGGGGAGAGAGTGAGAGAGAGGGAGAAAGAGAGAGAAGGGGAGGGTAGAAGGAGGGGAAAAGGGGGAGAAAGTGAGAGAGAGAGGGGGGAGTGACAAGGGAAGAGAGGGAGAGAGAATAGGAAGAGAGAGAGAAAGAGAGGAAGAGAGAGAGGGGGAGAGAGAGGGGGAAAGGGAGGGAGAGGGAGAGAGAGGAAGAGAGAGGAAGAGAGAGAGAGAGAGGAAGAGAGAGAGTGAGAGGAAGAGAGAGAGGAAGAGAGAGAGGAAGAGGGAGAGGAAGAGAGGATGAGAGAGAGAGAGAATGAGAGAGAGAGAGAGAGAGAGAGAGAGAGAGAGAGAGAGAGAGAGGAAGAGAGGTGTGTGTGTGTGTGTGTGTGTGTGTGTTCAACTAATTCACCTAATTGTTGTTGCAGGGGTCGAGACTCAGCTCCTGGCCCCGCCTCTTCACCGACCGGTACTAGGTCCTCTCTACCCCTGCTCCATGAGCTGTATCATACCTCGTCTTAAAACTATATATAGTTCCTGCCTCCACTACATCGCTTGCCAGACTATTCCACTTCCTAACTACTCTATGACTGAAGAAATACTTCCTAGCATCCCTTTGACTCATCTGAGTCTTCAGCTTCCAATTGTGACCCCTTGTTTGTGTGTCCCATCTCTGGAACATCCTGTCTCTGTCCACCTTGTCTATTCCACGCAGTATTTTGTATGTATGTATGTGTATGTGTATGTACTCACCTAGTTGAGGTTGCAGGGGTCGAGTCCAAGCTCCTGGCCCCGCCTCTTCACTGGTCGCTACTAGGTCACTCTCCCTGAACTGTGAGCTTTATCATACCTCTGCTTAAAGCTATGTATGGATCCTGCCTCCACTACATCGCTTCCCAAACTATTCCACTTACTGACTACTCTGTGGCTGAAGAAATACTTCCTAACATCCCTGTGATTCATCTGTGTCTTCAGCTTCCAACTGTGTCCCCTTGTTACTGTGTCCAATCTCTGGAACATCCTGTCTTTGTCCACCTTGTCAATTCCTCTCAATATTTTGTAAGTCGTTATCATGTCCCCCCCTATCTCTTTTGTCCTCCAGTGTCGTCAGGTTGATTTCCCTTAACCTCTCCTCGTAGGACATACCTCTTAGCTCTGGGACTAGTCTTGTTGCAAACCTTTGCACTTTCTCTAGTTTCTTTACGTGCTTGGCTAGGTGTGGGTTCCAAACTGGTGCCGCATACTCCAATATGGGCCTAACGTACACGGTGTACAGGGTCCTGAATGATTCCTTATTAAGATGTCGGAATGCTGTTCTGAGGTTTGCTAGGCGCCCATATGCTGCAGCAGTTATTTGGTTGATGTGCGCTTCAGGAGATGTGCCTGGTGTTATACTCACCCCAAGATCTTTTTCCTTGAGTGAGGTTTGTAGTCTCTGGCCCCCTAGACTGTATGTGCTCACCTAATTGCTCACCTAATTGTGGTTGCAGGGGTCGAGACTCAGCTCCTGGCCCCGCCTCTTCACTGATCGCTACTGGATCCTCTCTCTCTCTGCTTCCTGAGCTTTGTCATACCTCTTCTTAAAACTATGTATGGTTCCTGCCTCCACTACTTCACTTGCTAGGCTATTCCACTTGCTGACAACTCTATGACTGAAGAAATACTTCCTAACGTCCCTGTGACTCGTCTGAGTCTTCAGCTTCCAGTTGTGACCCCTTGTCCCTGTGTCCCCTCTCTGGAACATCCTATCTCTGTCCACCTTGTCTATTCCCCGCAGTATCTTGTATGTCGTTATCATGTCTCCCCTGACCCTTCTGTCCTCCAGTGTCGTCAGTCCGATTTCCCTTAACCTTTCCTCGTACGACATTCCCTTGAGCTCTGGGACTAGCCTTGTTGCAAACCTTTGTACTTTCTCTAACTTCTTGACGTGCTTGACCAGGTGTGGGTTCCAGACTGGTGCTGCATACTCCAGTATGGGCCTAACATACACAGTGTACAGTGTCTTGAACGATTCCTTATTAAGGTATCGGAACGCTATTCTCAGGTTTGCCAGGCGCCCGTATGCTGCAGCGGTTATTTGGTTGATGTGTGCCTCCGGTGATGTGCTCGGTGTTATGGTCACCCCAAGGTCTTTCTCCCTGAGTGAGGTCTGTAGTCTTTGTCCACCTAGCCTATACTCTGTCTGCGGTCTTCTTTGCCCCTCCCCAATCTTCATGACTTTGCATTTGGCTGGATTGAATTCGAGAAGCCAGTTACTGGACCACATGTCCAGCCTCTCCAGGTCTCTTTGCAGTCCTGCCTCATCCTCGTCCGATTTAATTCTTCTCATCAACTTCACGTCATCTGCGAACAGGGACACTTCAGAGTCTATTCCTTCCATCATGTCGTTCACATATATCAAAAATAGCACTGGTCCTAGAACTGACCCCTGTGGGACCCCGCTCGTAACAGGCGCCCACTGTGATACCTCTTCACGTACCATGACTCGTTGCTGCCTCCCTGTCAGGTATTCCCTTATCCATTGCAGTGCCCTTCCTTTTACGTGTGCCTGATCCTCCAGCTTCTGCACTAATCTCTTGTGGGGAACTGTGTCAAAGGCCTTCCTGCAGTCTAGGAAAACGCAATCTACCCAACCCTCTCTCTCGTGTCTTACTTCTGTTACCTTGTCATAAAACTCCAGGAGGTTTGTGATACAAGATTTGCCTTCCATGAACCCATGCTGGTTTTCATTTATAATCTTGTTCCTTTCCAGGTGTTCGACCACTCTCCTCCTGATAATCTTCTCCATGACTTTGCACACGATACATGTCAGAGACACAGGTCTGTAGTTTAGTGCCTCGTTTCTGTTTCCTTTCTTAAATATGGGGACTACATTAGCTGTCTTCCATTTCTCAGGTAGTTGCCCAGTTTCAAGGGATGTGTTGAAGATTGTGGTTAGAGGCACACACAGCATCTCTGCTCCTTCTCTAAGGACCCATGGGGAGATGTTGTCCGGTCCCATCGCCTTTGAGGTGTCAAGGTCACTTAAGAGCTTCTTCACCTCCTCCTCAGTTGTTCGTATGTCATCCAACACTTGTTGGTATATTCCCTCTTGATGTTCCCTTCTGTTCTGTCTTCCCACAGCCCTTCCTGTCTCTACTGTAAAAACTTCCTTAAATCTCCTGTTCAGCTCCTCACATACCTCCTGATCATTTCTTGTGAGTTCTCCACCTTCTGTCCTTAATCTGATCACCTGGTCTTTGACTGTTGTCTTCCTCCTGATGTGGCTATACAACAGTTTCGGGTCAGTCTTGATTCTCGATGCTATGTCATTTTCATACTGTCGCTGGGCCTCCCTCCTTACCTGTGCGTACTCATTCCTGGCTCTGCGACTGATCTCCCTATTTTCGTGTGTTCTCTGCCTTCTGTACTTTTTCCATTCTCTATTGCACTTTGTTTTTGCCTCCTTACACCGTCGGGTGAACCAGGGGCTTGTTCTGGTCTTCCCGTTGTTACTGTTGCCCTTGGGAATGAACCTTTCCACTGCCTCCTTGCATTTTGTTGCTACATATTCCATCATTTCATTTACTGGCTTTCCTGCCAGTTCTCTGTCCCACTGGACCTCCCGCAGGAAGTTCTTCAACCCTATGTAGTCCCCTCTTTTATAGTCAGGTTTTTCCCATTCTACTCCTGTTATTCTCTCCACTTGCAGCTCTACTATGTATTCAAAGCACAGAACCACGTGGTCGCTAGCTCCTAGGGGACTCTCATACTTGATGTCCTCAATGTCTGAGCTGCCCAGGGTGAACACAAGGTCCAATCTTGCTGGTTCATCCTCCCCTCTCACTCTGGTAGTGTCCTTAACATGTTGGTGCATGAGGTTTTCCAGCACCACGTCCAACATCCTGGCTCTCCATGTTTCGGGACCCCCATGTGGCTCCAGGTTTTCCCAGTCAATCTCCCTGTGGTTGAAATCCCCCATAACCAGCAACTTTGCTCTGCTGGAGTGAGCTCTTCTTGCCACCTCAGCAAGTGTGTCCACCATTGCTCTGTTGCTCTCTTCATATTCCTCTCTTGGCCTCCTGCAGTTCTGTGGTGGATTATACATCACTGCAATGACCACTTTGTGTTCCCCCGACTGAAGTGTACCTGCTATGTAGTCTCTTTCTCCCGTCTCATCTATTCCTTCCATTTTCTCGAATTTCCATCTGTTTTTTACGAGCAGAGCAACCCCACCTCCCCCCCTGCCCCTTCTATCTTTCCTCATGATCTGGTATCCTGGTGGGAAGATTGCATCTGTTATTGTCTCCATGAGTTTTGTTTCTGTAACTGCTATGATGTCTGGGGACTTCTCATTGATTCTTTCTTGCCATTCCTCATGTTTATTCGTTAATCCATCTGCATTTGTGTACCAAACCTTCAACTTCTGTTCTAATACTGTAACTGTGGTGCGGGGGGTGGAAACAGAGGGATCGGTGTGTGATGGTTGGTTTGGATTGTTCAGTTGCCTTGGGGGTGTCGTGGCTGGA
>NC_091334.1:31200299-31293542 GCF_038502225.1 Cherax quadricarinatus
GAGAGAGAGGTTGTTGTAACAGTGTACATGAGAGGGAGAGAGAGGTTGTAACAGTGTACATGAGAGGGAGAGAGAGGTTGTAACAGTGTACATGAGAGGGAGAGAGAGGTTGTTGTAACAGTGTACATGAGAGGGAGAGAGGTTGTTGTAACAGTGTACATGAGAGGGAGAGAGGTTGTTGTAACAGTGTACATGAGAGGGAGAGAGGTTGTTGTTACAGTGTACATGAGAGGGAGAGAGAGGTTGTAACAGTGTACATGAGAGGGAGAGAGGTTGTTGTAACAGTGTACATGAGAGGGAGAGAGGTTGTTGTTACAGTGTACATGAGAGGGAGAGAGAGGTTGTTGTAACAGTGTACATGAGAGGGAGAGAGGTTGTTGTAACAGTGTACATGAGAGGGAGAGAGAGGTTGTAACAGTGTACATGAGAGGGAGAGAGAGGTTGTAACAGTGTACATGAGAGGGAGAGAGAGGTTGTTGTAACAGTGTACATGAGAGGGAGAGAGAGGTTGTAACAGTGTACATGAGAGGGAGAGAGAGGTTGTTGTAACAGTGTACATGAGAGGGAGAGAGGTTGTTGTAACAGTGTACATGAGAGGGAGAGAGGTTGTTGTAACAGTGTACATGAGAGGGAGAGAGGTTGTTGTAACAGTGTACATGAGAGGGAGAGAGGTTGTTGTAACAGTGTACATGAGAGGGAGAGAGGTTGTTGTTACAGTGTACATGAGAGGGAGAGAGAGGTTGTAACAGTGTACATGAGAGGGAGAGAGGTTGTTGTAACAGTGTACATGAGAGGGAGAGAGAGGTTGTAACAGTGTACATGAGAGGGAGAGAGGTTGTTGTAACAGTGTACATGAGAGGGAGAGAGGTTGTTGTTACAGTGTACATGAGAGGGAGAGAGAGAGTGGTTGTAACAGTGGACATGAGAGGGAGAGAGGTTGTTGTAACAGTGTACATGAGAGGGAGAGAGGTTGTTGTTACAGTGTACATGAGAGGGAGAGAGAGTTGTTGTAACAGTGTACATGAGAGGAGAGAGAGGTTGTTGTAACAGTGTACATGAGAGTACATGGAGAGAGAGAGGTTGTAACAGTGTACATGAGAGGGAGAGAGAGGTTGTTGTAACAGTGTACATGAGAGGGAGAGAGAGGTTGTAACAGTGTACATGAGAGGGAGAGAGAGTTGAGTGTACAGTGTACATGAGAGGGAGAGAGAGGTTGTAACAGTGTACATGAGAGGGAGAGAGAGGTTGTTGTAACAGTGTACATGAGAGGGAGAGAGGTTGTTGTAACAGTGTACATGAGGTTGTTGTAACAGTGTACATGAGAGGGAGAGAGAGGTTGTAACAGTGTACATGAGAGGGAGAGAGAGGTTGTTGTAACAGTGTACATGAGAGGGAGAGAGGTTGTTGTAACAGTGTACATGAGAGGGAGAGAGGTTGTTACAGTGTACATGAGAGGAGAGAGTAACAGTGTACATGAGAGGGAGAGAGAGGTTGTTGTAACAGTGTACATGAGAGGGAGAGAGAGTTGTTGTAACAGTGTACATGAGAGGGAGAGAGGTTGTTGTAACAGTGTACATGAGAGGGAGAGAGGTTGTTGTAACAGTGTACATGAGAGGGAGAGAGTGTACATGTTGTAACAGTGTACATGAGAGGGAGAGAGAGGTTGTAACAGTGTACATGAGAGGGAGAGAGAGGTTGTTGTAACAGTGTACATGAGAGGGAGAGAGAGGTTGTTGTAACAGTGTACATGAGAGGAAAGAGAGGTTGTAACAGTGTACATGAGAGGGAGAGAGGTTGTTGTAACAGTGTACATGAGAGGGAGAGAGAGGTTGTAACAGTGTACATGAGAGGGAGAGAGAGGTTGTAACAGTGTACATGAGAGGGAGAGAGGTTGTTGTAACAGTGTACATGAGAGGGAGAGAGAGGTTGTAACAGTGTACATGAGAGGGAGAGAGAGGTTGTTGTAACAGTGTACATGAGAGGGCGAGAGAGGTTGTTGTAACAGTGTACATGAGAGTGTACATGGAGAGAGAGGTTGTTGTAACAGTGTACATGAGAGGGGAGAGAGTACATGAGAGGGAGAGAGGTTGTTGTAACAGTGTACATGAGAGGGAGAGAGGTTGTTGTAACAGTGTACATGAGAGGGAGAGAGAGGTTGTAACAGTGTACATGAGAGGGAGAGAGAGGTTGTTGTAACAGTGTACATGAGAGGGAGAGAGGTTGTTGTAACAGTGTACATGAGAGGGAGAGAGAGGTTGTTGTAACAGTGTACATGAGAGGGAGAGAGGTTGTTGTTACAGTGTACATGAGAGGGAGAGAGAGGTTGTAACAGTGTACATGAGAGGGAGAGAGAGGTTGTTACAGTGTACATGAGAGGGAGAGAGAGGTTGTTACAGTGTACATGAGAGGGAGAGAGGTTGTTGTAACAGTGTACATGAGAGGGAGAGAGGTTGTTGTAACAGTGTACATGAGAGGGAGAGAGGTTGTTGTAACAGTGTACATGAGAGGGAGAGAGGTTGTTGTAACAGTGTACATGAGAGGGAGAGAGGTTGTTGTAACAGTGTACATGAGAGGGAGAGAGAGGTTGTAACAGTGTACATGAGAGGGAGAGAGAGGTTGTTGTAACAGTGTACATGAGAGGGAGAGAGGTTGTAACAGTGTACATGAGAGGGAGAGAGGTTGTTGTAACAGTGTACATGAGAGGGAGAGAGAGGTTGTAACAGTGTACATGAGAGGGAGAGAGAGGTTGTTGTAACAGTGTACATGAGAGGGAGAGAGAGGTTGTAACAGTGTACATGAGAGGGAGAGAGAGGTTGTTGTAACAGTGTACATGAGAGGGAGAGAGAGGTTGTTGTAACAGTGTACATGAGAGGGAGAGAGAGGTTGTTGTAACAGTGTACATGAGAGGGAGAGAGAGGTTGTTGTAACAGTGTACATGAGAGGGAGAGAGAGGTTGTTGTAACAGTGTACATGAGAGGGAGAGAGAGGTTGTTGTAACAGTGTACATGAGAGGGAGAGAGAGGTTGTTGTAACAGTGTACATGAGAGGGAGAGAGAGGTTGTTGTAACAGTGTACATGAGAGGGAGAGAGGTTGTTGTAACAGTGTACATGAGAGGGAGAGAGGTTGTTGTAACAGTGTACATGAGAGGGAGAGAGGTTGTTGTAACAGTGTACATGAGAGGGAGAGAGAGGTTGTAACAGTGTACATGAGAGGGAGAGAGAGGTTGTAACAGTGTACATGAGAGGGAGAGAGGTTGTTGTAACAGTGTACATGAGAGGGAGAGAGGTTGTTGTTACAGTGTACATGAGAGGGAGAGAGGTTGTTGTAACAGTGTACATGAGAGGGAGAGAGAGGTTGTAACAGTGTACATGAGAGGGAGAGAGAGGTTGTTGTTACAGTGTACATGAGAGGGAGAGAGGTTGTTGTTACAGTGTACATGAGAGGGAGAGAGAGGTTGTAACAGTGTACATGAGAGGGAGAGAGAGGTTGTAACAGTGTACATGAGAGGGAGAGAGAGGTTGTTGTAACAGTGTACATGAGAGGGAGAGAGAGGTTGTAACAGTGTACATGAGAGGGAGAGAGAGGTTGTAACAGTGTACATGAGAGGGAGAGAGAGGTTGTAACAGTGTACATGAGAGGGAGAGAGAGGTTGTAACAGTGTACATGAGAGGGAGAGAGAGGTTGTAACAGTGTACATGAGAGGGAGAGAGAGGTTGTAACAGTGTACATGAGAGGGAGAGAGAGGTTGTAACAGTGTACATGAGAGGGAGAGAGAGGTTGTAACAGTGTACATGAGAGGGAGAGAGGTTGTTGTAACAGTGTACATGAGAGGGAGAGAGAGGTTGTTGTAACAGTGTACATGAGAGGGAGAGAGAGGTTGTTGTAACAGTGTACATGAGAGGGAGAGAGAGGTTGTTGTAACAGTGTACATGAGAGGGAGAGAGGTTGTTGTAACAGTGTACATGAGAGGGAGAGAGAGGTTGTAACAGTGTACATGAGAGGGAGAGAGAGGTTGTAACAGTGTACATGAGAGGGAGAGAGAGGTTGTAACAGTGTACATGAGAGGGAGAGAGAGGTTGTTACAGTGTACATGAGAGGGAGAGAGGTTGTTGTAACAGTGTACATGAGATTGAGAGAGAGGTTGTTGTAACAGTGTACATGAGAGGGAGAGAGGTTGTTGTTACAGTGTACATGAGAGGGAGAGAGGTTGTTGTAACAGTGTACATGAGAGGGAGAGAGAGGTTGTTGTAACAGTGTACATGAGAGGGAGAGAGGTTGTTGTTACAGTGTACATGAGAGGGAGAGAGGTTGTTGTTACAGTGTACATGAGAGGGAGAGAGGTTGTTGTAACAGTGTACATGAGAGGGAGAGAGAGGTTGTTGTAACAGTGTACATGAGAGGGAGAGAGAGGTTGTTGTAACAGTGTACATGAGAGGGAGAGAGAGGTTGTAACAGTGTACATGAGAGGGAGAGAGAGGTTGTTGTAACAGTGTACATGAGAGGGAGAGAGAGGTTGTAACAGTGTACATGAGAGGGAGAGAGAGGTTGTTGTAACAGTGTACATGAGAGGGAGAGAGGTTGTTGTTACAGTGTACATGAGAGGGAGAGAGAGGTTGTTGTAACAGTGTACATGAGAGGGAGAGAGGTTGTTGTTACAGTGTACATGAGAGGGAGAGAGAGGTTGTAACAGTGTACATGAGAGGGAGAGAGAGGTTGTTGTAACAGTGTACATGAGAGGGAGAGAGAGGATGTTGTAACAGTGTACATGAGAGGGAGAGAGGTTGTTGTAACAGTGTACATGAGAGGGAGAGAGAGGTAGTTGTAACAGTGTACATGAGAGGGAGAGAGGTTGTTGTTACAGTGTACATGAGAGGGAGAGAGAGGTTGTTGTAACAGTGTACATGAGAGGGAGAGAGAGGTTGTTGTAACAGTGTACATGAGAGGGAGAGAGGTTGTTGTAACAGTGTACATGAGAGGGAGAGAGAGGTTGTTGTAACAGTGTACATGAGAGGGAGAGAGAGGTTGTAACAGTGTACATGAGAGGGAGAGAGAGGTTGTTGTAACAGTGTACATGAGAGGGAGAGAGGTTGTTGTAACAGTGTACATGAGAGGGAGAGAGAGGTTGTTGTAACAGTGTACATGAGAGGGAGAGAGAGGTTGTAACAGTGTACATGAGAGGGAGAGAGAGGTTGTAACAGTGTACATGAGAGGGAGAGAGGTTGTTGTAACAGTGTACATGAGAGGGAGAGAGAGGTTGTAACAGTGTACATGAGAGGGAGAGAGAGGTTGTAACAGTGTACATGAGAGGGAGAGAGAGGTTGTAACAGTGTACATGAGAGGGAGAGAGAGGTTGTTGTAACAGTGGATGAGAGTGGTAACTCCTTTCTCCTACCCCTCCTACCCCCACTCACCTGAAGCAGTGGGTGAGAGTGGTAACTCCTCTCTCCTACCCCTCCTACCCCCACTCACCTGAAGCAGTGGATGAGAGTGGTAACTCCTCTCTCCTACCCCTCCTACCCCCACTCACCTGAAGCAGTGGGTGAGAGTGGTAACTCCTCTCTCCTACCCCTCCTACCCCTCCTACCCCCCACTCACCTGAAGCAGTGGATGAGAGTGGTAACTCCTCTCTCCTACCCCTCCTACCCCCCACTCACCTGAAGCAGTGGATGAGAGTGGTAACTCCTCTCTCCTACCCCTCCTACCCCCCTCTCACCTGAAGCAGTGGGTGAGAGTGGTAACTCCTCTCTCCTACCCCTCCTACCCCCACTCACCTGAAGCAGTGGATGAGAGTGGTAACTCCTCTCTCCAACCCCTCCTACCCCTCCTACCCCCCACTCACCTGAAGCAGTGGATGAGAGTGGTAACTCCTCTCTCCTACCCCTCCTACCCCCACTCACCTGAAGCAGTGAATGAGAGTGGTAACTCCTCTCTCCTACCCCTCCTACCCCCCACTCACCTGAAGCAGTGGATGAGAGTGGTAACTCCTCTCTCCTACCCCTCCTACCCCCACTCACCTGAAGCAGTGGATGAGAGTGGTAACTCCTCTCTCCTACCCCTCCTACCCCCCACTCACCTGAAGCAGTGGATGAGAGTGGTAACTCCTCTCTCCTACCCCTCCTACCCCTCCCCCCCCCACTCACCTGAAGCAGTGGATGAGAGTGGTAACTCCTCTCTCCTACCCCTCCTACCCCCCACTCACCTGAAGCAGTGGATGAGAGTGGTAACTCCTCTCTCCTACCCCTCCTACCCCCCACTCACCTGAAGCAGTGGATGAGAGTGGTAACTCCTCTCTCCTACCCCTCCTATCCCCCACTCACCTGAAGCAGTGGAAGTGAGTGGTAACTCCTCACTCCAACCCCTCCTACCCCTCCTACCCCCTACTCACCTGAAGCAGTGGACGAGAGTGGTAACTCCTCTCTCCTACCCCTCCTACCCCCACTCACCTGAAGCAGTGAATGAGAGTGGTAACTCCTCTCTCCTACCCCCCACTCACCTGAAGCAGTGGATGAGAGTGGTAACTCCTCTCTCCAACCCCTCCTACCCCTCCTACCCCCCACTCACCTGAAGCAGTGGATGAGAGTGGTAACTCCTCTCTCCTACCCCTACTACCCCCCACTCACCTGAAGCAGTGGATGAGAGTGGTAACTCTCTCTACCCCTCCTACCCCTCCTACCCCCCACTCACCTGAAGCAGTGGATGAGAGTGGTAACTCCTCTCTCCTACCCCTCCTACCCCCCACTCACCTGAAGCAGTGGATGAGAGTGGTAACTCCTCTCTCCTACCCCTCCTACCCCCCACTCACCTGAAGCAGTGGATGAGAGTGGTAACTCCTCTCTCCTCCCCCTCCTACCCCCCACTCACCTGAAGCAGTGGATGAGAGTGGTAACTCCTCTCTCCTACCCCTCCTACCCCCCACTCACCTGAAGCAGTGGATGAGAGTGGTAACTCCTCTCTCCTACCCCTCCTACCCCCCACTCACCTGAAGCAGTGGATGAGAGTGGTAACTCCTCTCTCCTACCCCTACTACCCCCCACTCACCTGAAGCAGTGGATGAGAGTGGTAACTCCTCTCTCCTACCCCTCCTACCCCCCCACTCACCTGAAGCAGTGGATGAGAGTGGTAACTCCTCTCTCCTACCCCTCCTACCCCTCCTACCCCCCACTCACCTGAAGCAGTGGATGAGAGTGGTAACTCCTCTCTCCTACCCCTCCTACCCCCCACTCACCTGAAGCAGTGGATGAGAGTGGTAACTCTCTCTCTCCTACCCCTCCTACCCCCCACTCACCTGAAGCAGTGGATGAGAGTGGTAACTCCTCTCTCCTACCCCTACTACCCCCCACTCACCTGAAGCAGTGGATGAGAGTGGTAACTCCTCTCTCCAACCCCTCCTACCCCTCCTACCCCCCACTCACCTGAAGCAGTGGATGAGAGTGGTAACTCCTCTCTCCTACCCCTCCTACCCCCCACTCACCTGAAGCAGTGGATGAGAGTGGTAACTCCTCTCTCCTACCCCTCCTACCCCCCACTCACCTGAAGCAGTGGATGAGAGTGGTAACTCCTCTCTCCTACCCCTCCTACCCCCCACTCACCTGAAGCAGTGGATGAGAGTGGTAACTCCTCTCTCCTACCCCTCCTACCCCCCACTCACCTGAAGCAGTGGATGAGAGTGGTAACTCCTCTCTCCTACCCCTCCTACCCCCCACTCACCTGAAGCAGTGGATGAGAGTGGTAACTCCTCTCTCCTACCCCTCCTACCCCCCACTCACCTGAAGCAGTGGATGAGAGTGGTAACTCCTCTCTCCTACCCCTCCTACCCCCCACTCACCTGAAGCAGTGGATGAGAGTGGTAACTCCTCTCTCCTACCCCTCCTACCCCCCACTCACCTGAAGCAGTGGATGAGAGTGGTAACTCCTCTCTCCTACCCCTCCTACCCCCCACTCACCTGAAGCAGTGGATGAGAGTGGTAACTCCTCTCTCCTACCCCTCCTTCCCCCCCACTCACCTGAAGCAGTGGATGAGAGTGGTAACTCCTCTCTCCTACCCCTCCTACCCCCCACTCACCTGAAGCAGTGGATGAGAGTGGTAACTCCTCTCTCCTACCCCTCCTACCCCCCACTCACCTGAAGCAGTGGATGAGAGTGGTAACTCCTCTCTCCTACCCCTCCTACCCCCCACTCACCTGAAGCAGTGGATGAGAGTGGTAACTCCTCTCTCCTACCCCTCCTACCCCCCACTCACCTGAAGCAGTGGATGAGAGTGGTAACTCCTCTCTCCTACCCCTCCTACCCCCCACTCACCTGAAGCAGTGGATGAGAGTGGTAACTCCTCTCTCCTACCCCTCCTACCCCCCACTCACCTGAAGCAGTGGATGAGAGTGGTAACTCCTCTCTCCTACCCCTCCTACCCCCCACTCACCTGAAGCAGTGGATGAGAGTGGTAACTCCTCTCTCCTACCCCTCCTACCCCCCACTCACCTGAAGCAGTGGATGAGAGTGGTAACTCCTCTCTCCTACCCCTCCTACCCCCCACTCACCTGAAGCAGTGGATGAGAGTGGTAACTCCTCTCTCCTACCCCTCCTACCCCTCCTACCCCCACTCACCTGAAGCAGTGGATGAGAGTGGTAACTCCTCTCTCCTACCCCTCCTACCCCCCACTCACCTGAAGCAGTGGATGAGAGTGGTAACTCCTCTCTCCTACCCCTCCTACCCCCACTCACCTGAAGCAGTGGATGAGAGTGGTAACTCCTCTCTCCTACCCCTCCTACCCCCCACTCACCTGAAGCAGTGGATGAGAGTGGTAACTCCTCTCTCCTACCCCTCCTACCCCCCCACTCACCTGAAGCAGTGGATGAGAGTGGTAACTCCTCTCTCCTACCCCTCCTACCCCCCACTCACCTGAAGCAGTGGATGAGAGTGGTAACTCCTCTCTCCTACCCCTCCTACCCCCCACTCACCTGAAGCAGTGGATGAGAGTGGTAACTCCTCTCTCCTACCCCTCCTACCCCCCACTCACCTGAAGCAGTGGATGAGAGTGGTAACTCCTCTCTCCTACCCCTCCTACCCCCCCACTCACCTGAAGCAGTGGATGAGAGTGGTAACTCCTCTCTCCTACCCCTCCTACCCCCCACACACCTGAAGCAGTGGATGAGAGTGGTAACTCCTCTCTCCTACCCCTCCTACCCCCCACTCACCTGAAGCAGTGGATGAGAGTGGTAACTCCTCTCTCCTACCCCTCCTACCCCCACTCACCTGAAGCAGTGGATGAGAGTGGTAACTCCTCTCTCCTACCCCTCCTACCCCCCACTCACCTGAAGCAGTGGATGAGAGTGGTAACTCCTCTCTCCTACCCCTCCTACCCCCCCACTCACCTGACGCAGTGGAGGAGAGTGGTAACTCCTCTCTCCTACCCCTCCTACCCCCCACTCACCTGAAGCAGTGGATGAGAGTGGTAACTCCTCTCTCCTACCCCTCCTACCCCCCCCACTCACCTGAAGCAGTGGATGAGAGTGGTAACTCCTCTCTCCTACCCCTCCTACCCCCCCCACTCACCTGAAGCAGTGGATGAGAGTGGTAACTCCTCTCTCCTACCCCTCCTACCCCCACTCACCTGAAGCAGTGGATGAGAGTGGTAACTCCTCTCTCCTACCCCTCCTACCCCCACTCACCTGAAGCAGTGGATGAGAGTGGTAACTCCTCTCTCCTACCCCTCCTACCCCCCACTCACCTGAAGCAGTGGATGAGAGTGGTAACTCCTCTCTCCTACCCCTCCTACCCCCCACTCACCTGAAGCAGTGGATGAGAGTGGTAACTCCTCTCTCCTACCCCTCCTACCCCCCCCACTCACCTGAAGCAGTGGATGAGAGTGGTAACTCCTCTCTCCTACCCCTCCTACTCCCCCCACTCACCTGAAGCAGTGGATGAGAGTGGTAACTCCTCTCTCCTACCCCTCCTCCCCCCCCCCTCACCTGAAGCAGTGGATGAGAGTGGTAACTCCTCTCTCCTACCCCTCCTACCCCCCACTCACCTGAAGCAGTGGATGAGAGTGGTAACTCCTCTCTCCTACCCCTCCTACCCCCCACTCACCTGAAGCAGTGGATGAGAGTGGTAACTCCTCTCTCCTACCCCTCCTACCCCTCACTCATCTGAAGCAGTGGATGAGAGTGGTAACTCCTCTCTCCTACCCCTCCTACCCCCCACTCACCTGAAGCAGTGGATGAGAGTGGTAACTCCTCTCTCCTACCCCTCCTACCCCCCACTCACCTGAAGCAGTGGATGAGAGTGGTAACTCCTCTCTCCTACCCCTCCTACCCCCCACTCACCTGAAGCAGTGGATGAGAGTGGTAACTCCTCTCTCCTACCCCTCCTACCCCCCACTCACCTGAAGCAGTGGATGAGAGTGGTAACTCCTCTCTCCTACCCCTCCTACCCCCCACTCACCTGAAGCAGTGGATGAGAGTGGTAACTCCTCTCTCCTACCCCTCCTACCCCCCACTCACCTGAAGCAGTGGATGAGAGTGGTAACTCCTCTCTCCTACCCCTCCTACCCCCCACTCACCTGAAGCAGTGGATGAGAGTGGTAACTCCTCTCTCCTACCCCTCCTACCCCCCACTCACCTGAAGCAGTGGATGAGAGTGGTAACTCCTCTCTCCTACCCCTCCTACCCCCCACTCACCTGAAGCAGTGGATGAGAGTGGTAACTCCTCTCTCCTACCCCTCCTACCCCCCACTCACCTGAAGCAGTGGATGAGAGTGGTAACTCCTCTCTCCTACCCCTCCTACCCCCCACTCACCTGAAGCAGTGGATGAGAGTGGTAACTCCTCTCTCCTACCCCTCCTACCCCCCACTCACCTGAAGCAGTGGATGAGAGTGGTAACTCGTCTCTCCTACCCCTCCTACCCCTCCCCCCACTCACCTGAAGCAGTGGATGAGAGTGGTAACTCCTCTCTCCTACCCCTCCTACCCCCCACTCACCTGAAGCAGTGGATGAGAGTGGTAACTCCTCTCTCCTACCCCTCCTACCCCCCCCCCACTCACCTGAAGCAGTGGATGAGAGTGGTAACTCCTCTCTCCTACCCCTCCTACCCCCCACTCACCTGAAGCAGTGGATGAGAGTGGTAACTCCTCTCTCCTACCCCTCCTACCCCCCACTCACCTGAAGCAGTGGATGAGAGTGGTAACTCCTCTCTCCTACCCCTCCTACCCCCCACTCACCTGAAGCAGTGGATGAGAGTGGTAACTCCTCTCTCCTACCCCTCCTACCCCCCCCCCACTCACCTGAAGCAGTGGATGAGAGTGGTAACTCCTCTCTCCTACCCCTCCTACCCCCCACTCACCTGAAGCAGTGGATGAGAATGGTAACTCCACTCTCCTACCCTTCCTACCCCCCACTCACCTGAAGCAGTGGATGAGAGTGGTAACTCCTCTCTCCTACCCCTCCTACCCCCCACTCACCTGAAGCAGTGGATGAGAGTGGTAACTCCTCTCTCCTACCCCTCCTACCCCCCCACTCACCTGAAGCAGTGGATGAGAGTGGTAACTCCTCTCTCCTACCCCTCCTACCCCCCACTCACCTGAAGCAGTGGACGAGAGTGGTAACTCCTCTCTCCTACCCCTCCTACCCCCCACTCACCTGAAGCAGTGGATGAGAGTGGTAACTCCTCTCTCCTACCCCTCCTACCCCCCCCCCACTCACCTGAAGCAGTGGATGAGAGTGGTAACTCCTCTCTCCTACCCCTCCTACCCCCCACTCACCTGAAGCAGTGGATGAGAGTGGTAACTCCTCTCTCCTACCCCTCCTACCCCCCCCTCACCTGAAGCAGTGGATGAGAGTGGTAACTCCTCTCTCCTACCCCTCCTACCCCCCACTCACCTGAAGCAGTGGATGAGAGTGGTAACTCCTCTCTCCTACCCCTCCTACCCCACCTCCCCCCCACTCACCTGAAGCAGTGGATGAGAGTGGTAACTCCTCTCTCCTACCCCTACTACCCCCCACTCACCTGAAGCAGTGGATGAGAGTGGTAACTCCTCTCTCCTACCCCTCCTACCCCCCACTCACCTGAAGCAGTGGATGAGAGTGGTAACTCCTCTCTCCTACCCCTCCTACCCCCCACTCACCTGAAGCAGTGGATGAGAGTGGTAACTCCTCTCTCCTACCCCTCCTACCCCCCACTCACCTGAAGCAGTGGATGAGAGTGGTAACTCCTCTCTCCTACCCCTCCTACCCCCCACTCACCTGAAGCAGTGGATGAGAGTGGTAACTCCTCTCTCCTACCCCTCCTACCCCCCACTCACCTGAAGCAGTGGATGAGAGTGGTAACTCCTCTCTCCTACCCCTCCTACCCCCCACTCACCTGAAGCAGTGGATGAGAGTGGTAACTCCTCTCTCCTACCCCTCCTACCCCCCACTCACCTGAAGCAGTGGATGAGAGTGGTAACTCCTCTCTCCTACCCCTCCTACCCCCCACTCACCTGAAGCAGTGGATGAGAGTGGTAACTCCTCTCTCCTACCCCTCCTACCCCCCACTCACCTGAAGCAGTGGATGAGAGTGGTAACTCCTCTCTCCTACCCCTCCTACCCCCCCCACTCACCTGAAGCAGTGGATGAGAGTGGTAACTCCTCTCTCCTACCCCTCCTACCCCCCACTCACCTGAAGCAGTGGATGAGAGTGGTAACTCCTCTCTCCTACCCCTCCTACCCCCCACTCACCTGAAGCAGTGGATGAGAGTGGTAACTCCTCTCTCCTACCCCTCCTACCCCCCACTCACCTGAAGCAGTGGATGAGAGTGGTAACTCCTCTCTCCTACCCCTCCTACCCCCCACTCACCTGAAGCAGTGGATGAGAGTGGTAACTCCTCTCTCCTACCCCTCCTACCCCCCACTCACCTGAAGCAGTGGATGAGAGTGGTAACTCCTCTCTCCTACCCCTCCTACCCCCCACTCACCTGAAGCAGTGGATGAGAGTGGTAACTCCTCTCTCCTACCCCTCCTACCCCCCACTCACCTGAAGCAGTGGATGAGAGTGGTAACTCCTCTCTCCTACCCCTCCTAGCCCCCACTCACCTGAAGCAGTGGATGAGAGTGGTAACTCCTCTCTCCTACCCCTCCTACCCCCCACTCACCTGAAGCAGTGGATGAGAGTGGTAACTCCTCTCTCCTACCCCTCCTACCCCCCACTCACCTGAAGCAGTGGATGAGAGTGGTAACTCCTCTCTCCTACCCCTCCTACCCCCCACTCACCTGAAGCAGTGGATGAGAGTGGTAACTCCTCTCTCCTACCCCTCCTATCCCCCACTCACCTGAAGCAGTGGATGAGAGTGGTAACTCCTCTCTCCTACCCCTCCTACCCCCCACTCACCTGAAGCAGTGGATGAGAGTGGTAACTCCTCTCTCCTACCCCTCCTACCCCCCACTCACCTGAAGCAGTGGATGAGAGTGGTAACTCCTCTCTCCTACCCCTCCTACCCCCCACTCACCTGAAGCAGTGGATGAGAGTGGTAACTCCTCTCTCCTACCCCTCCTACCCCCCACTCACCTGAAGCAGTGGATGAGAGTGGTAACTCCTCTCTCCTACCCCTCCTACCCCCCACTCACCTGAAGCAGTGGATGAGAGTGGTAACTCCTCTCTCCTACCCCTCCTACCCCCCACTCACCTGAAGCAGTGGATGAGAGTGGTAACTCCTCTCTCCTACCCCTCCTACCCCCACTCACCTGAAGCAGTGGATGAGAGTGGTAACTCCTCTCTCCTACCCCTCCTACCCCCACTCACCTGAAGCAGTGGATGAGAGTGGTAACTCCTCTCTCCTACCCCTCCTACCCCCCACTCACCTGAAGCAGTGGATGAGAGTGGTAACTCCTCTCTCCTACCCCTCCTACCCCCACTCACCTGAAGCAGTGGATGAGAGTGGTAACTCCTCTCTCCTACCCCTCCTACCCCCACTCACCTGAAGCAGTGGATGAGAGTGGTAACTCCTCTCTCCTACCCCTCCTACCCCCACTCACCTGAAGCAGTGGATGAGAGTGGTAACTCCTCTCTCCTACCCCTCCTACCCCCCACTCACCTGAAGCAGTGGATGAGAGTGGTAACTCCTCTCTCCTACCCCTCCTACCCCCCACTCACCTGAAGCAGTGGATGAGAGTGGTAACTCCTCTCTCCTACCCCTCCTACCCCCCCCACTCACCTGAAGCAGTGGATGAGAGTGGTAACTCCTCTCTCCTACCCCTCCTACCCCCACTCACCTGAAGCAGTGGATGAGAGTGGTAACTCCTCTCTCCTACCCCTCCTACCCCCCCCACTCACCTGAAGCAGTGGATGAGAGTGGTAACTCCTCTCTCCTACCCCTCCTACCCCCACTCACCTGAAGCAGTGGATGAGAGTGGTAACTCCTCTCTCCTACCCCTCCTACCCCCCACTCACCTGAAGCAGTGGATGAGAGTGGTAACTCCTCTCTCCTACCCCTCCTACCCCCCACTCACCTGAAGCAGTGGATGAGAGTGGTAACTCCTCTCTCCTACCCCTCCTACCCCCCCACTCACCTGAAGCAGTGGATGAGAGTGGTAACTCCTCTCTCCTACCCCTCCTACCCCCCACTCACCTGAAGCAGTGGATGAGAGTGGTAACTCCTCTCTCCTACCCCTCCTACCCCCCACTCACCTGAAGCAGTGGATGAGAGTGGTAACTCCTCTCTCCTACCCCTCCTACCCCCACTCACCTGAAGCAGTGGATGAGAGTGGTAACTCCTCTCTCCTACCCCTCCTACCCCCCCACTCACCTGAAGCAGTGGATGAGAGTGGTAACTCCTCTCTCCTACCCCTCCTACCCCCCACTCCCCTGAAGCAGTGGATGAGAGTGGTAACTCCTCTCTCCTACCCCTCCTACCCCTCCCCCCCCACTCACCGGAAGCAGTGGAGGAGAGTGGTAACTCCTCTCTCCTACCCCTCCTAGCCCCCACTCACCTGAAGCAGTGGATGAGAGTGGTAACTCCTCTCTCCTACCCCTCCTACCCCCCACTCACCTGAAGCAGTGGATGAGAGTGGTAACTCCTCTCTCCTACCCCTCCTACCCCCCCACTCACCTGAAGCAGTGGATGAGAGTGGTAACTCCTCTCTCCTACCCCTCCTACCCCCCACTCACCTGAAGCAGTGGATGAGAGTGGTAACTCCTCTCTCCTACCCCTCCTACCCCCCACTCACCTGAAGCAGTGGATGAGAGTGGTAACTCCTCTCTCCTACCCCTCCTACCCCCCACTCACCTGAAGCAGTGGATGAGAGTGGTAACTCCTCTCTCCTACCCCTCCTACCCCCCACTCACCTGAAGCAGTGGATGAGAGTGGTAACTCCTCTCTCCTACCCCTCCTACCCCCCACTCACCTGAAGCAGTGGATGAGAGTGGTAACTCCTCTCTCCTACCCCTCCTACCCCCCACTCACCTGAAGCAGTGGATGAGAGTGGTAACTCCTCTCTCCTACCCCTCCTACCCCCCACTCACCTGAAGCAGTGGATGAGAGTGGTAACTCCTCTCTCCTACCCCTCCTACCCCCCACTCACCTGAAGCAGTGGATGAGAGTGGTAACTCCTCTCTCCTACCCCTCCTACCCCCCACTCACCTGAAGCAGTGGATGAGAGTGGTAACTCCTCTCTCCTACCCCTCCTACCCCCCCACTCACCTGAAGCAGTGGATGAGAATGGTAACTCCACTCTCCTACCCCTCCTACCCCCCCCCACTCACCTGAAGCAGTGGATGAGAGTGGTAACTCCTCTCTCCTACCCCTCCTACCCCCCCCACTCACCTGAAGCAGTGGATGAGAGTGGTAACTCCTCTCTCCTACCCCTCCCCCCCCCCACTCACCTGAAGCAGTGGATGAGAGTGGTAACTCCTCTCTCCTACCCCTCCTTCCCCTCCCACTCACCTGAAGCAGTGGATGAGAGTGGTAACTCCTCTCTCCTACCCCTCCTACCCCCCCCCACTCACCTGAAGCAGTGGATGAGAGTGGTAACTCCTCTCTCCTACCCCTCCTACCCCCCACTCACCTGAAGCAGTGGATGAGAGTGGTAACTCCTCTCTCCTACCCCTCCTACCCCCCACTCACCTGAAGCAGTGGATGAGAGTGGTAACTCCTCTCTCCTACCCCTCCTACCCCCCCCCCCCACTCACCTGAAGCAGTGGATGAGAGTGGTAACTCCTCTCTCCTACCCCTCCTACCCCCCCACTCACCTGAAGCAGTGGATGAGAGTGGTAACTCCTCTCTCCTACCCCTCCTACCCCCCCCACTCACCTGAAGCAGTGGATGAGAGTGGTAACTCCTCTCTCCTACCCCTCCTTCCCCCCCACTCACCTGAAGCAGTGGATGAGAGTGGTAACTCCTCTCTCCTACCCCTCCTACCCCCCACTCACCTGAAGCAGTGGATGAGAGTGGTAACTCCTCTCTCCTACCCCTCCTACCCCCCACTCACCTGAAGCAGTGGATGAGAGTGGTAACTCCTCTCTCCTACCCCTCCTACCCCCCCACTCACCTGAAGCAGTGGATGAGAGTGGTAACTCCTCTCTCCTACCCCTCCTACCCCCCCACTCACCTGAAGCAGTGGATGAGAGTGGTAACTCCTCTCTCCTACCCCTCCTACCCCCCACTCACCTGAAGCAGTGGATGAGAGTGGTAACTCCTCTCTCCTACCCCTCCTACCCCCCACTCACCTGAAGCAGTGGATGAGAGTGGTAACTCCTCTCTCCTACCCCTCCTAGCCCTCCTACCCCTCCTACCCCTACTCACCTGAACCAGTGGATGAGAGTGGTAACTCCTCTCTCCTACCCCTCCTACCCCCCACTCACCTGAAGCAGTGGATGAGAGTGGTAACTCCTCTCTCCTACCCCTCCTACCCCCCACACACCTGAAGCAGTGGATGAGAGTGGTAACTCCTCTCTCCTACCCCTCCTACCCCCACTCACCTGAAGCAGTGTATGAGAGGGGTAACTCCTCTCTCCTACCCCTCCTACCCCCACTCACCTGAAGCAGTGGATGAGAGTGGTAACGCCTCTCTCCTACCTCTCCTACCCCCCACTCACCTGAAGCAGTGGATGAGAGTGGTAACTCCTCTCTCCTACCCCTCCTACCCCCCACTCACCTGAAGCAGTGGATGAGAGTGGTAACTCCTCTCTCCTACCCCTCCTACCCCCCCACTCACCTGAAGCAGTGGATGAGAGTGGTAACTCCTCTCTCCTACCCCTCCTACCCCCCACTCACCTGAAGCAGTGGATGAGAGTGGTAACTCCTCTCTCCTACCCCTCCTACCCCCCCACTCACCTGAAGCAGTGGATGAGAGTGGTAACTCCTCTCTCCTACCCCTCCTACCCCCCACTCACCTGAAGCAGTGGATGAGAGTGGTAACTCCTCTCTCCTACCCCTCCTACTCCTCTCTCCCCCCCCACTCACCTGAAGCAGTGGATGAGAGTGGTAACTCCTCTCTCCTACCCCTCCTACCCCCACTCACCTGAAGCAGTGGATGAGAGTGGTAACTCCTCTCTCCTACCCCTCCTACCCCACACTCACCTGAAGCAGTGGATGAGAGTGGTAACTCCTCTCTCCTACCCCTCCTAGCCCCCACTCACCTGAAGCAGTGGATGAGAGTGGTAACTCCTCTCTCCTACCCCTCCTACCCCCACTCACCTGAAGCAGTGGATGAGAGTGGTAACTCCTCTCTCCTACCCCTCCTACCCCCACTCACCTGAAGCAGTGGATGAGAGTGGTAACTCCTCTCTCCTACCCCTCCTACCCCCACTCACCTGAAGCAGTGGATGAGAGTGGTAACTCCTCTCTCCTACCCCTCCTACCCCCACTCACCTGAAGCAGTGGATGAGAGTGGTAACTCCTCTCTCCTACCCCTCCTACCCCCCACTCACCTGAAGCAGTGGATGAGAGTGGTAACTCCTCTCTCCTACCCCTCCTACCCGCCACTCACCTGAAGCAGTGGATGAGAGTGGTAACTCCTCTCTCCTACCCCTCCTACCCCCCCACTCACCTGAAGCAAGGGGAATACATTCACTCGACCATTTGTCAATATTTGTGTTGAACAGTGATTTTAATATTTATTTAAGGGATGATGTTTTTAATGTTACATAAGAATATTACTCAAATTCTAGTTAGAATCACGAATTCTTATTAAGATATTTGTTTATCCAGCTTTTAAATCTGTCCAATGAAGAAAATCACTAACAGTAATAACTTAATCTAGAAGGTTAATATCGGTTATTCTGTACTGGTGAACTGACATCTTAAACCACTTGTTATGTAGGTGATAGACCATAACCAAAAGTGAAAGTTAAAACTCGTCTATCGTGCCAACCTGTCATACAGTGGTCATCTATCGTTTATTATTTATTTACTACAAGTACATGTACAAGGTATACAGTCCTAGCTGACAACAATGACATACTACTATATAGAAAGTCCCTTGTTATGCTCCGCATTTCGGGCAAATTAGGTCAGTGTCCCAGGATGCGACCCACACCAGTCCACTAACACCCAGGTACCCATTTTACTGATGGGGAACATAGACAACAGGTGGAAAGAAACACGTCCAATGTTTCTACTCTGGCTGGGAATCGAACCCAGGCCCTCGCCGTGTGAAGCGAGAGCGTTAACCAACAGGTTAATGTCACATTAGTTGCATCTGTGTCTTCTTACCTAACATCAAAATTATGCTTCACCTGACTAGATAGGACTGATGTATGATAGTAACACCTCCCTTTCACTTCTCTTACAATATATTCGGTTACCGCTTCAAATTATTTTTTTTTTTTTGGTTTTATAATACTTCACATATCCAAATGGTAATTAATTCATATCTGCATTCATAAACCTACTTTTATATAGATACACAAAAAGTACCAGCAACTAATTTTGTCCGAGTTGCCTGATATTATTTTCGCCTAGGAGAGTATGTCTGGGAACTTTTTTCCACAAATGTGAACTAACATGGTGATTACGTTATACTCTTATATAGAGAGTAAATTTAATTTCCAGTGTATCTTCAGTGACATGGCACATCTCGTGTGTGTAATATTGTAAGGATGATGAAGAACTATTCATTATTTTCAGATTTTATTGTGTATTACAATGTCTTCATCGTCTCGTGTATTCCTTATTTAAGAAAGTACCTGGTTGTAAAATATTCGATGAGTAATTAACTTCTGAAAATAAATGCAATAATTATTTATTTGGTACAACCAACAGCTTGTTCACTTACGTAATTTACTGTTTTATTACCAGCAATGATGAGAGTACATAGCGACTTGTTCATGTACCAGAGTGGCGTGTACTCCAACACTGGACTGATGGGGCAAGAGGCGGCGACACACTCTGTCAGAATCATTGGCTGGGGAGAAGACAATTCTTTTGGATTTACTCCCATTAAATACTGGGTAAGAGTAAACTGGACTTTTTGCAGTGTTATTACAACACTTCATAACGCAATCCTGACTAAACACTGACACATTTGTAAAATATATATAGATTGTCAAAATAGGATATTATGTAATTCAATGTATTTTACATATATCTAAATGGAATGTTATTTAAATCATTTATGGCTGGTCACCTCGACTGTTTGTTCAACAGTTGGTGGCTAACTCGTGGGGCACTGACTGGGGTGAGAGAGGATTCTTCAGGATCCGCCGGGGCTACAATGACTCTGACATTGAATCTTTCATCATTGCTGTCCGTGCACGTCTTGGTAACTACGCCACTGGTAGTGGAATAACTGCTTATCCAAGACCACGACGCCACAATTATGACAGTCGTAACCACCTTGGGGGATATAGTGGTGAACAACATTAAGAACTTCACAAGGATGACCTTAAAACTTATAAATACTTATTTTAAAACTTGTGCTACATTATGTATTGATTAATATGGAGTTTATGATAGCTTAAGACGAATATATAATGAGAAATTTAGATACATAAATTAATTTTTGTATTGACTTGAAGTTAACTGACAGGGATGAAACTACTGAAAAAATACATTAGCTCAGTGAATATATGGCATTAATTTGCCTTTGCCTGGTTCATAGTTTACATGTCTATTTCTAGAACATTTTCTAAACTGCCTGAATGTTCCACAGAATTCTACAGTTGTAGAATAATAACAAAATGCTGTGATTTCTGTTGTATAGGAGAGATTTATATTTTTTGAGACCTTACTAAAGTGATACTCGTGAAATTGTCCAAGAGTCAGGTGAGTTCTTAAGTGTTTTGAGGACAGTGTTGTTATTATAATCAAGGGGGAGCGCTAAACCCATAGGATTATGCAGCACCAGTGGGGGGAGATGTGGAAGGTATTCAGGCTTAATTCAGGGAACTGGAACACAGATCCAGTTCCCTGGATCAAGAGCCCCTCACCAACGTCAAGGAACCTTCCTCGAGGGGCTTGAGGACACAGGATATTGTGTTGTGTAATATTATTCTTCTCTTATTAAGTCTGCTGCACAATATATTTCGAATCTAGATTCAGGTAAATATGAGTTGGACAACTTTCTTGTCCAAAATATAAATCATGAAGGAAGAACTTTATAAGTATGAAGATTCTTGTTTAGAAAAAAAACACTAGCCAATCCAAACTGCAGTAAAATACCTGCTAAGTGTATTTTCACTGACGAGCTTTAATGTGTAGTGTACATTAAGTTTTTTACGTCTTAGAATCTAAAATACTGCCATTATTATTATTGTTATTATTATTATTATTATTATTATTATTATTATTATTATTATTATTATTATTATTATTATTATTATTAACTTTAACGCTATACCCGTAAGGGTGACGCAGCGCCACAGCTTTACATCACACAGGAAGGAATCTGTATTTCGACATTAATAAACTTCTTGGATCATCTCATGTGTTCAATAACTGGGTAATAACTTGGCCGGAATAACTTGATTCATCATGAGCGAAAATTTTTAAAGATTTTGTGTGATTTTGCAAGTAATTGCCAATAATTTTGATGAACTCTGACTCAAACATCGCAGTTGGTATTGTGATTCCTTCAAATAAATCATGATTGAGTTTTTTTCAGAAAGAAGGAAATCAATCAAATTATTTTTATTCATTACCTTCTAAGGTGAAGCGCTAGACCTACATGGGGGTACAGGAAGACATCAGTTTCGATCCAAGGAAAGGAAAAGGAGATCACATTCAGTAACTTGGATTATTAACTCCTCACTGACATCAAAACAACATTTGGGGGGGAAGACAAACCATAGCTATTTTCAGTGGATCTTTCAGTTGACTAAGAAGGTCAGAGGTAGCTGACCCATCGTTGTTGACAACTTTCTTCGCCGGGGGTCGTCCCTCAGTTACTAAAAACAACAGACATAGCCCCACTCCACAAAGGGGGCAGTAAAGCAACAGCAAAGAACTACAGACCAATAGCACTAACATCCCATATCATAAAAATCTTTGAAAGGGTCCTAAGAAGCAAGATCACCACCCATCTAGAAACCCATCAGTTACACAACCCAGGGCAACATGGGTTTAGAACAGGTCGCTCCTGTCTGTCTCAACTACTGGATCACTACGACAAGGTCCTAAATGCACTAGAAGACAAAAAGAATGCAGATGTAATATATACAGACTTTGCAAAAGCCTTCGACAAGTGTGACCATGGCGTAATAGCGCACAAAATGCGCGCTAAAGGAATAACAGGAAAAGTCGGTCGATGGATCTATAATTTCCTCACTAACAGAACACAGAGAGTAGTCGTCAACAGAGTAAAGTCCGAGGCAGCTACGGTGAAAAGCTCTGTTCCACAAGGCACAGTACTAGCTCCCATCTTGTTCCTCATCCTCATATCCGACATAGACAAGGATGTCAGCCACAGCACCGTGTCTTCCTTTGCAGATGACACCCGAATCTGCATGACAGTGTCTTCCATTGCAGACACTGCAAGGCTCCAGGCGGACATCAACCAAATCTTTCAGTGGGCTGCAGAAAACAATATGAAGTTCAACGATGAGAAATTTCAATTACTCAGATATGGTAAACATGAGGAAATTAAATCTTCATCAGAGTACAAAACAAATTCTGGCCACAAAATAGAGCGAAACACCAACGTCAAAGACCTGGGAGTGATTATGTCGGAGGATCTCACCTTCAAGGACCATAACATTGTATCAATCGCATCTGCTAGAAAAATGACAGGATGGATAATGAGAACCTTCAAAACTAGGGAGGCCAAGCCCATGATGACACTCTTCAGGTCACTTGTTCTATCTAGGCTGGAATATTGCTGCACTCTAACAGCACCTTTCAAGGCAGGTGAAATTGCCGACCTAGAAAATGTACAGAGAACTTTCACGGCGCGCATAACGGAGATAAAACACCTCAATTACTGGGAGCGCTTGAGGTTTCTAAACCTGTATTCCCTGGAACGCAGGAGGGAGAGATACATGATTATATACACCTGGAAAATCCTATAGGGACTAGTACCGAACTTGCACACGAAAATCACTCACTACGAAAGCAAAAGACTTGGCAGACGATGCACCATCCCCCCAATGAAAAGCAGGGGTGTCACTAGCACGTTAAGAGACCATACAATAAGTGTCAGGGGCCCGAGACTGTTCAACTGCCTCCCAGCACACATAAGGGGGATTACCAACAGACCCCTGGCAGTCTTCAAGCTGGCACTGGACAAGCACCTAAAGTCAGTTCCTGATCAGCCGGGCTGTGGCTCGTACGTTGGTTTGCGTGCAGCCAGCAGCAACAGCCTGGTTGATCAGGCGCTGATCCACCAGGAGGCCTGGTCACAGACCGGGCCGCGGGGGCATTGACCCCCGAAACTCTCTCCAGGTAAACTCCAGGTGAACATGACCGGACGTGATGCTTCCACTGTGTCGCAGCCACTATAGTCTGTGTTCTACGTTCTACAACGCTCTACAACGTTCTACAACGCTCTACAACGTTCTACAACGCTCTACAACGTTCTACAACGTTCTACAACGTTCTACAACGTTCTACAACGCTCTACAACGTTCTACAACGTTCTACAACGTTCTACAACGCTCTACAACGTTCTACAACGCTCTACAACGTTCTACAACGTTCTACAACGTTCTACAACGTTCTACAACGCTCTACAACGTTCTACAACGCTCTACAACGTTCTACAACGTTCTACAACGCTCTACAACGTTCTACAACGCTCTACAACGCTCTACAACGCTCTACAACGCTCTAAACTTCTAAAGACAGCTCATGCATCGCTTATTCTGTATATATTACTAATCTTACATGCCACTAATCTCTTATTTGCATCACCATTTCCAATACCTTAAAATTATTCAAAATAATATTCACCACCATTATCTTCCCCTCTTGCAATGGAAGAAATTTTATATAGTAATAGTAATAAGTAATTAATTTTTTCTGAGGATATTAATATACAAGTAGATACTTTGTTGCTTGTGAAGGACTTACGATACAAGTAATTAAAGTTAATTTATATTCCCTTTCCCTATTATAATCTTCCTCAGATTATATCTCCTTCCTCCCAGGCTTATTATTCTCATTAGTATTCTCTTCCCTATTATATCCTTCCTATTATATCTCATTATATTCTTCCATATTATATCTCTTGGCCCATTAGTATTCCCTTTCCTATTATATCTCTTACATTATATTCTCTCTATTAGATCTCTCCTCCTATTATATCTCTTCTCTATTATATTCCTCCTCATTATATCCTCCCTGGCCTATTATATCTCCTCTCCTATTATATCTCTTCCTCTCTATTATAACTCAGATTATATCTCTTCCCATTATATTCCTCAGCATTATATCTCCTTATTATATTCCTCTATCCTTCCTCTAATTATATCTCTCAGCTATATCGATTCCCTTCCTAATTATATCTTCCTCACATTATATCTCTCCTTCCTATTATATTCTCACATTATATCCCTCCTCCTCCTATTATATTCCTTACATTATTATATTCTTCCTATTATATCTTCTCAGATTATATCTTCTCCCCATTATATCACTCACATTATATCTCTCCCTCCCTTATTATATCCTTCCTATTATATTCTTCTTATTATTATATTCTCCCTATTATATTCTCCTATTATATTCTCTGATTATATCTCTTCTATTATATTCTCTTCTATTATATCTCTTCCTTCCTATTATAATTCTCCTTATTATATTATATCTCTTACCCATAGGCCCTCAGATTATAGTCTCTCTCTATTATATCTCCTTCCATTATATTCTTCCTCCCATTATATCTCTCCCCATTATTATATCTCAGATTATATCTCTTCTATTATATTCTCCTATTATTATATCTCAGATTATATCCTCCCTATTATTATATCCCTTCCTATTATATCCTCAGATTATATCCTTCCATTCCATTATATCTCTTTCGATTATATCTTCTTCCTATTATATTCCTTCCTCCATTATATTCCCTTCCTACAGTATTCCCTGTGGGGATTAGTATTCCCTTTCCCATGAGTTATTCGGCCCTTCCTATTATATCTCTGAGATTATATTCTTCTTATTATTATATTCTTCTATTATATCTTCCTTATTCATATTATTCCTTATTATTATCTCTTCCTATTATATTCCTCAGATTATATCTCCTTCTATTATATCTTCTTCTATTATATTCCTTCCATTATATTCCTTCTTCCATTATATCTCTTCTATTATATCTCTTCTCATTATATTCCTCAGATTATATCTCTTCCTATTATATCTTCCTCCTCATTATATCCTTCCTCTTTAGATTATATCTCCTTCCATTATATCCTTCCTAGATATATTCTTCTATTATATCTCTTCAGATTATATCTCTCCTATTATATCTCTCTCCTATTATATCTTCCCTGGGATTATATCATCTTCTATTAATATATCCCTTCCTATTATATCTCTTCCATTATATTCCCTTCCTATTATATTTCGCCAGATTATATTCCCTTCCACATTATATCCTTCCATTATATTCCTCCTATTATATCTCTCAGATTATATCTCTCTTCTATTATATCTCTCTTTTCCATTTATATCTCCTCCTATTCATTATATCCCTCAGATTATATCCCTCCTATTATATCCCTCCCATTATATCCCTCAGATTATATCCCTCCCATTATATCCCTTCCATTATATCCCTCCCATTATATCCCTCAGATTATATCCCTCCCATTATATCCCTTCCATTATATCCCTCCCATTATATCCCTCCCATTATATCCCTCAGATTATATCCCTCCCATTATATCCCTCCCATTATATCCCTCCCATTATATCCCTCAGATTATATCCCTCCCATTATATCCCTCCCATTATATCCCTCCCATTATATCCCTCCCATTACCCAAGTTTATGGAATAACAAACTACTTGTTACTACTACTACTACTACAACTACTACTACAACTACTGCTACTACTATTGCTACTACTACTACTACTACTACGACAACTACTACTACTACTACTGCTTGGATTACTATTAACTAACTACTACTATTCTCACTACATTAACTAATTACTACATTACCACTACTTGCTAACTACCTACTTACTACTACTACTGCTGTGCCTGCTTGGGCCTGCCTAATTACTACTTAGCCTACTACTAACTGGCAACTACTCATTACTACTACTACTGCTTACTAACTGACTACTTACCATAACCAACTTACTACTCACTACCACTGCTTACTACCTATTGGCTACCTACTACTACTAACTAACTGGCCACTACTACCTACTGCTCACTACTACATTACTCACTACTAACTACCACCACTACCACTACCACTACTACTACCACTACCACCACTACCACTACCTACTAACCACCTGGCCTGCTTGCCGGGCTTGCCGCCACCTACCTACCTACCTACCTACCTACCGCAACCACCTACCTACTACCACCACTACCGGCCTACCTACCTACCTACCCACCTACCTACCTACCTACCACTGCCGCCTGCCGGCCGCCACTACCACCACCGCCTACCACCACCTACCTACCGGCCTACCACCACCACCTACCACCGCCGCCACCACCATCCACCACTTCCACCGGCCACCACTTTTTCCACCACCTACCACCACCTGGCCGCCACCTACCACCACCACCACCACTACCTACCATCACCTGCCACTCACCACTCAGCCACCTACCACCTATCACCTGCCTACCACCTATCCACCATCACCTACCACCACACCACCGTCACCACCACCACCACCACCTACCACTTGCCACCACCACTGCCACTCGGGCCACCACCACCACCACCACCACCACCACCACCGCCACCACCACCACCACCTATCACCTGCCTACCACCTACCACCACCACCTACCACCACCACTGGGCCACCACCTACCACCACCACCTGCCACCACCGACCTGCCACTCCACCTGCCACCACCACCACCACCATCATCACCACCACCACCATCACCACCGTCCACCACCACCACCACCACCGGCCACCACCACCACCACCACCGCCACCACCACTACCTGGCCACCTGCCACCACCACCACCACCACCGGACCACCTACCACCACCACCTACCACCACTACCACCACCACCACCACCACCACCGGCCGCCACCACCACCATCACCTCCACCACCTGGCCACCACCTAATAAGTGTAATACAAATATAGTATATTTAGTATAATATAAATGTAGTATAATATACATATAGTATATTTAAGGTGATACAAATATGGTATATCTAGACAGTGGTTCCCAAACTTTTTCAGCTTGTTACCCAATTTAACATGCCACATAAAGCATGTTACCCCTTTCACAAAATGTTATTATTGATATATATGGCTAAACGTGAACGTATACAGCCTCGCATACTCTGCTAAACGTGAACGTATACAGCCTCGCATACTCTGCTAATCTTAGCAAAACCATTGAAAACGTAAGAACCACACATACATTATATATAAAATTAATAATAGCTACAAATTCACAGTAACAGTGGGTAAATACTAACTATATACTGCACAGGGCAGTACACATACATACCAGCTTATGTCTACCTCGGCTGATGCTCACAGATAAACTGACAGTGTGAAATAGAGGCAGCCTCAGGAAGTGAGTGACGTGTACTGGACAGGTCGATCTGGGCTACTGAGTGACTTTTGTCCTGAAGCATACTTGTCAAAATACTTTTGGGTTTCCACACACTTAGCTATATATTTCTTCTTTTCTAATACTGTATATTAGTTTTTGATGTTTATTGTTATTTGGTTTAACTTTATTACTTACTTATAATAGGTTTACTTTACAACTTTATATACTAAGACAAAGTTAACAATAATCCTCATACCGGGTACCGCATTGTTTTCTTGATTTTCAGAATTCATAACTTTTTTTCTGTCACCCCTCCATTACCCCCCAAAAATGGTTAAATTACCCCCAGGGGGTAATTTACCCCCAGTTTGGGAACCACTGATCTAGAGTGATACAGATATGGTATATCTAGAGTGATACAGACATGGTATATCTAGAGTGATACAGACATGGTATATCTAGAGTGATACAGACATGGTATATCTAGAGTGATACTGATATGGTATATCTAGAGTGATACTGATATGGTATATCTAGAGTGATACAGACATGGTATATCTAGAGTGATACAGACATGGTATATCTAGAGTGATACAGACATGGTATATCTAGAGTGATACAGATAAGGTATATCTAGAGTGATACAGACATGGTATATCTAGAGTGATACAGACATGGTATATCTAGAGTGATACAGACATGGTATATCTAGAGTGATACAGATAAGGTATATCTAGAGTGATACAGACATGGTATATCTAGAGTGATACAGATAAGGTATATCTAGAGTGATACAGACATGGTATATCTAGAGTGATACAGACATGGTATATCTAGAGTGATACAGATAAGGTATATCTAGAGTGATACAGACATGGTATATCTAGAGTGATACAGACATGGTATATCTAGAGTGATACAGACATGGTATATCTAGAGTGATACAGACATGGTATATCTAGAGTGATACAGACATGGTATATCTAGAGTGATACAGACATGGTATATCTAGAGTGATACAGATAAGGTATATCTAGAGTGATACAGACATGGTATATCTAGAGTGATACAGACATGGTATATCTAGAGTGATACAGACATGGTATATCTAGAGTGATACAGACATGGTATATCTAGAGTGATACAGACATGCTATATCTAGAGTGATACAGACATGGTATATCTAGAGTGATACAGACATGGTATATCTAGAGTGATACAGACATGGTATATCTAGAGTGATACAGACATGGTATATCTAGAGTGATACAGACATGGTATATCTAGAGTGATACAGACATGGTATATCTAGAGTGATACAGACATGGTATATCTAGAGTGATACAGACATGGTATATCTAGAGTGATACAGACATGGTATATCTAGAGTGATACAGACATGGTATATCTAGAGTGATACAGACATGGTATATCTAGAGTGACACAGACATGGTATATCTAGATCCTCATATTTTCTCTCATTAACATTACTGTCAGTCTAATAAAATTAAATTTTGACAATACTAAACAAGTGTTTAATAATTATCAGATTATTTATGTAAAATTTATATTATAGGTTGTTTTAAATGTGATGGATCTTGAAGCTAGTTATACTACTAGCTGAGAGGCTCTGAGTGCTAGTTATACCACTAGCTGAGAGGCTCTGAGTGCTAGTTATACCACTAGCTGAGAAGCTCTGAGTGCTAGTTATACCACTAGCTGAGAAGCTCTGAGTGCTAGTTATACCACTAGCTTAGAGGCTCTGAGTGCTAGTTATACTACTATCTGAGAAGCTCTGAGTGCTAGTTATACCACTAGCTGAGAAGCTCTGAGTGCTAGTTATACCACTAGCTGAGAGGCTCTGAGTGCTAGTTATACTACTAGCTGAGAAGCTCTGAGTGCTAGTTATACCACTAGCTTAGAGGCTCTGAGTGCTAGTTATACTACTAGCTGAGAAGCTCTGAGTGCTAGTTATACCACTAGCTGAGAAGCTCTGAGTGCTAGTTATACCACTAGCTGAGAACCTCTGAGTGCTAATTATACCACTAGCTGAGAAGCTCTGAGTGCTAGTTATACCACTAGCTAAGAAGCTCTGAGTGCTAGTTATACCACTAGCTGAGAAGCTCTGAGTGCTAGTTATACCACTAGCTGAGAAGCTCTGAGTGCTAGTTATACCACTAGCTGAGAAGCTCTGAGTGCTAGTTATACCACTAGCTGAGAAGCTCTGAGTGCTAGTTATACCACTAGCTGAGAAGCTCTGAGTGCTAGTTATACCACTAGCTGAGAAGCTCTGAGTGCTAGTTATAACACTACCTGAGAAGCTCTGAGTGCTAGTTATACCACTAGCTGAGAAGCTCTGAGTGCTAATTATACCACTAGCTGAGAAGCTCTGAGTGCTAGTTATAACACTAGCTGAGAAGCTCTGAGTGCTAGTTATACCACTAGCTGAGAACCTCTGAGTGCTAATTATACCACTAGCTGAGAAGCTCTGAGTGCTACTTATACCACTAGCTGAGAAGCTCTGAGTGCTAGTTATACCACTAGCTGAGAACCTCTGAGTGCTAGTTATACCACTAGCTGAGAAGCTCTGAGTGCTAGTTATACCACTAGCTAAGAAGCTCTGAGTGCTAGTTATACCACTAGCTGAGAAGCTCTGAGTGCTAGTTATACCACTAGCTGAGAAGCTCTGAGTGCTAGTTATAACACTAGCTGAGAAGCTCTGAGTGCTAGTTATACCACTAGCTGAGAAGCTCTGAGTGCTAATTATACCACTAGCTGAGAAGCTCTGAGTGCTAGTTATACCACTAGCTGAGAACCTCTGAGTGCTAGTTATACCACTAGCTGAGAAGCTCTGAGTGCTAGTTATACCACTAGCTGAGAACCTCTGAGTGCTAGTTATACCACTAGCTGAGAAGCTCTGAGTGCTAGTTATACCACTAGATGAGAAGCTCTGAGTGCTAGTTATACCACTAGCTGAGAACCTCTGAGTGTTAGTTATACCACTAGCTGAGAAGCTCTGAGTGCTAGTTATAACACTAGCTGAGAAGCTCTGAGTGCTAGTTATACCACTAGCTGAGAAGCTCTGAGTGCTAGTTATACCACTAGCTGAGATGCTCTGAGTGCTAGTTATAACACTAGCTGAGAAGCTCTGAGTGCCAGTTATAACACTAGCTGAGAAGCTCTGAGTGGTAGTTGTACCACTAGCCGAGAAGCTCTGAGTGCTACTTATACCACTAGCTGAGAGGCTTTGAGTGCAAGTTATACCACTAGCTGAGAAGCTCTGAGTGCTAGTTATACCACTAGCTGAGAAGCTCTGAGTGCTAGTTATACCACTAGCTGAGAGGCTGTGAGTGCTAGTTATACCACTAGCTGAGAAGCTCTGAGTGCTAGTTATACCACTAGCTAAGAAGCTCTGAGTGCTAGTTATACCACTAGCTGAGAAGCTCTGAGTGCTAGTTATAACACTAGCTGAGAAGCTCTGAGTGCTAGTTATAACACTAGCTGAGAAGCTCTGAGTGGTAGTTATACCACTAGCCGAGAAGCTCTGAGTGCTAGTTATACCACTAGCTGAGAAGCTCTGAGTGCTAATTATACCACTAGCTGAGAAGCTCTGAGTGCTAGTTATACCACTAGCTGACAAGCTCTGAGTTCTAGTTATACCACTAGCTGAGAGGCTCTGAGTGCTAGTTATACCACTAGCAGAGAGGCTCTGAGTGCTAGTTATACCACTAGCTGAAAGGCTCTGAGTGCTAGTTATAACACTAGCTGAGAGGCTCTGAGTGCTAGTTATACCACTAGCTGAGAGGCTCTGAGTGCTAGTTACACCACTAGCTGAGAGGCTCTGAGTGCTAGTTATAACACTAGCTGAGAGGCTCTGAGTGCTAGTTATACCACTAGCCGAAAAGCTCTGAGTGCTAGTTATACCACTAGCTGAGAAGCTCTGAGTGCTAGTTATACCACTAGCTGAGAGGCTCTGAGTGCTAGTTATATCACTAGCTGAGAGGCTCTGAGTGCTAGTTATACCACTAGCTGAGAAGCTCTGAGTGCTAGTTATACCACTAGCTGAGAGGCTCTGAGTGCTAGTTATATGACTAGCTGAGAAGCTCTGAGTGCTAGTTATACCACTAGCTGAGAAGCTCTGAGTGCTAGTTATACCACTAGCTGAGAGGCTCTGAGTGCTAGTTATACCACTAGCTGAGAGGCTCTGAGTGCTAGTTATACCACTAGCTGAGAAGCTCTGAGTGCTAGTTATACCACTAGCTGAGAAGCTCTGAGTGCTAGTTATACCACTAGCTGAGAAGCTCTGAGTGCTAGTTATACCACTAGCTTAGAGGCTCTGAGTGCTAGGTATACCACTAGCTGAGAGGCTCTGAGTGCTAGTTATACCACTAGCTGAGAGGCTCTGAGTGCTAGTTATACCACTAGCTGAGAGGCTCCGAGTGCTAGTTGTACCACTAGCTGAGAGGCTCTGAGTGCTAGTTATACCAATAGCTGAGAGGCTCTGAGTGCTAGTTATACCACTAGCTGAGAGGCTCTGAGTGCTAGTTATACCACTAGCTGAGAGGCTCTGAGTGCTAGTTATACCACTAGCTGAGAAGCTCAGAGTGCTAGTTATACCACTAGATGAGAAGCTCTGAGTGCTAGTTATACCACTAGCTGAGAGGCTTTGAGTGCTAGTTATACCACTAGCTGAGAAGCTCTGAGTGCTAGTTATACCACTAGCTGAGAAGCTCTGAGTGCTAGTTATGCCACTAGCTGAGATGCTCTGAGTGCTAGTTATACCACTAGCTGAGAGGCTCTGAGTGCTAGTTATACCACAAGCTGAGAAGCTCTGAGTGCTAGTTATACCACTAGCTGAGAGGCTCTGAGTGCTAGTTATACCACTAGCTGAGAAGCTCTGAGTGCTAGTTATACCACTTGCTGAGAGGCTCTGAGTGCTAGTTATACCACTAGCTGGGAAGCTCTGAGTGCTAGTTATACCACTAGCTGAGAAGCTCTGAGTGCTAGTTATACCACTAGCTGAGAAGCTCTGAGTGCCAGTTATACCACTAGCTGAGAAGCTCTGAGTGCTAGTTATACCTCTAGGTGAGATGCTCTGAGTGCTAGTTATAACACTAGCTGAGAGGCTCTGAATACTAGTTATACCACTAGCTGAGAAGCTCTGAGTGCCAGTTATACCACTAGCTGAGAAGCTCTGAGTGCTAGTTATACCTCTAGCTGAGAAGCTCTGATTGCTAGTTATACCACTAGCTGAGAGGCTCTGAATGCTAGTTATACCACTAGCTGAGAAGCTCTGAGTGCTAGTTATACCACTAGCTGAGAAGCTCTGAGTCCTAGTTATGCCACTAGCTGAGAGGCTCTGAATGCTAGTTATACCACTAGCTGAGAAGCTCTGAATGCTAGTTATACCACTAGCTGAGAAGCTCTGAGTGCTAGTTATACCACTAGCTGAGAAGCTCTGAGTGCTAGTTATACCACTAGCTGAGAAGCTCTGAGTGCTAGTTATACCTCTAGCTAAGAGGCTCTGAGTGCTTAGTTATCCCTATAGCTGAGAGGCTCTGAGTGCTAGTTATCCTTCTAACTGAGAGGATCTGAGCGCTAGTTATCCCTCTAGCTGAGAGGTTCTGAATGCTAGTTATACCACAAGTTGAGAGGCTCTGAGCGCTTGTTATACCTCTAGCTGAGAGGCTCTGAGTGCTAGTTATACACTAGCTGAGAGGCTCTGAGTGCTAGTTATCAATCTAACTGAGAGGCTCTGAGCGCTAGTAATAACTCTAGCTGAGGGGCTCTGAGCGGTAGTTATACCACTAGCTGAGAGGCTCTGAGAGCTAGTTATCCCTCTAGCTGAGAGGCTCTGAGCGCTAGTTATATCTCTAGCCGAGAGGCTCTGAGCGCTAGTTATCCCTCTAACTGAGAGGCTCTGAGTGCTAGTTATACCACTAGCTGAGAAGGTCTGAGTGCTAGTTATACCACTAGCTGAGAAGCTCTGAGTGCTAGTTATAAAACTAGCAGAGAAGCTCTGAGTGCTAGTTATACCACTAGCTGAGAGGCTCTGAGTGCTAGTTATACCACTAGCCGAAAAGCTCTGAGTGCTAGTTATACCACTAGCTGAGAAGCTCTGAGTGCTAGTTATACCACTAGCTGAGAGGCTCTGAGTGCTAGTTATATGACTAGCTGAGAAGCTCTGAGTGCTAGTTATACCACTAGCTGAGAAGATCTGAGTGCTAGTTAAACCACTAGCTGAGAGGCTCTGAGTGCTAGTTATACCACTAGCTGAGAGGCTCTGAGTGCTAGTTATACCACTAGCTGAGAAGCTCTGAGTGCTAGTTATACCACTAGCTGAGAAGCTCTGAGTGCTAGTTATACCACTAGTTGAGAAGCTCTGAGTGCTAATTATACCACTAGCTTAGAGGCTCTGAGTACTAGTTATACCACTAGCTGAGAGGCTCTGAGTGCTAGTTATACCACTAGCTGAGAGGCTCTGAGTGCTAGTTATACCACTAGCTGAGAAGCTCTGAGTGCTAGTTATACCACTAGCTGAGAGGCTCTGAGTGCTAGTTATACCACTAGCTAAGAGGCTCTGAGTGCTAGTTATACCACTAGCTGAGAGGCTCTGAGTGCTAGTTATACCACTAGCTGAAAGGCTCTGAGTGCTAGTTATACCACTAGCTGAGAAGCTCAGAGTGCTAGTTATACCACTAGATGAGAAGCTCTGAGTGCTAGTTATACCACTAGCTGAGAGGCTTTGAGTGCTAGTTATACCACTAGCTGAGAAGCTCTGAGTGCTAGTTATACCACTAGCTGAGAAGCTCTGAGTGCTAGTTATACCACTAGCTGAGAAGCTCTGAGTGCTAGTTATGCCACTAGCTGAGAAGCTCTGAGTGCTAGTTATACCACTAGCTGAGAGGCTCTGAGTGCTAGTTATACCACTAGCTGAGAAGCTCTGAGTGCTAGTTATACCACTAGCTGAGAAGCTCTGAGTGCTAGTTATACCACTAGCTGAGAAGCTCTGAGTGCTAGTTATACCACTAGCTGAGAGGCTCTGAGTGCTAGTTATACCACTAGCTGAGAAGCTCTGAGTGCTAGTAATACCACTAGCTGAGAAGCTCTGAGTGCTAGTTATACCACTAGCTGAGAAGCTCTGAGTGCTAGTTATACCACTAGCTGAGAAGCTCTGAGTGCTAGTTATACCTCTAGCTGAGATGCTCTGAGTGCTAGTAATACCACTACCTGAGAAGCTCTGAGTGCTAGTTATACCACTAGCTGAGAAGCTCTGAGTGCTAGTTATACCACTAGCTGAGAAGCTCTGAGTGCTAGTTATACCACTAGCTGAGAAGCTCTGAGTGCTAGTTATACCACTAGCTGAGAGGCTCTGAGTGCTAGTTATACCACTAGCTGAGAAGCTCTGAGTGCTAGTTATACCACTAGCTGAGAAGCTCTGAGTGCTAGTTATGCCACTAGCTGAGAAGCTCTGAGTGCTAGTTATACCACTAGCTGAGAAGCTCTGAGTGCTAGTTATACCACTAGCTGAGAAGCTCTGAGTGCTAGTTATACCACTAGCTGAGAAGCTCTGAGTGCTAGTTATACCACTAGCTGAGAAGCTCTGAGTGCTAGTTATACCACTAGCTGAGAAGCTCCGAGTGCTAGTTATACCATAGCTGAGAGGCTCTGAGTGCTAGTTATACCACTAGCTGAGAGGCTCTGAGTGCTAGTTATACCACTAGCTGAGAAGCTCTGAGTGCTAGTTATACCACTAGCTGAGAAGCTCTGAGTGCTAGTTATACCACTAGCTGAGAAGCTCTGAGTGCTAGTTATACACTAGCTGAGAGGCTCTGAGTGCTAGTTATCCCTCTAACTGAGAGGCTCTGAGCGCTAGTTATAAAACTAGCTGAGAGGCTCTGAGTGCTAGTTATACCACTAGCTAAGAGGCTCTGAGTGCTAGTTGTACCACTAGTTGAGAGGCTCTGAGTGCTAGTTATACCACTACCTGAGAAGCTCTGAGTGCTAGTTACACCACTAGCTGAGAGGCTCTGAGTGCTAGTTATACCACTAGCTGAGAAGCTCTGAGTGCTAGTTATACCACTAGCTGAGAAGCTCTGAGTGCTAGTTATACCACTAGCAGAGAAGCTCTGAGTGCTAGTTATACCACTAGCTGAGAAGCTCTGAGTGCTAGTTATACCACTAGCTGAGAGGCTCTGAGTGCTAGTTATACCACTAGCTGAGAAGCTCTGAGTGCTAGTTATACCACTAGCTGAGAAGCTCTGAGTGCTAGTTATACCACTAGCTGAGAGGCTCTGAGTGCTAGTTATACCACTAGCTGAGAAGCTCTGAGTGCTAGTTATACCACTAGCTGAGAGGCTCTGAGTGCTAGTTATACCACTAGCTGAGAAGCTCTGAGTGCTAGTTATACCACTAGCTGAGAGGCTCTGAGTGCTAGTTATACCACTAGCTGAGAAGCTCTGAGTGCTAGTTATACCACTAGCTGAGAAGCTCTGAGTGCTAGTTATACCACTAGCTGAGAGGCTCTGAGTGCTAGTTATACCACTAGCTGAGAAGCTCTGAGTGCTAGTTATACCACTAGCTGAGAAGCTCTGAGTGCTAGTTATACCACTAGCTGAGAAGCTCTGAGTGCTAGTTATACCACTAGCTGAGAGGCTCTGAGTGCTAGTTATACCACTAGCTGAGAAGCTCTGAGTGCTAGTTATACCACTAGCTGAGAAGCTCTGAGTGCTAGTTATACCACTAGCTGAGAAGCTCTGAGTGCTAGTTATACCACTAGCTGAGAAGCTCTGAGTGCTAGTTATACCACTAGCTGAGAAGCTCTGAGTGCTAGTTATACCACTAGCTGAGAAGCTCTGAGTGCTAGTTATACCACTAGCTGAGAAGCTCTGAGTGCTAGTTATACCACTAGCTGAGAGGCTCTGAGTGCTAGTTATACCACTAGCTGAGAAGCTCTGAGTGCTAGTTATACCACTAGCTGAGAAGCTCTGAGTGCTAGTTATACCACTAGCTGAGAAGCTCTGAGTGCTAGTTATACCACTAGCTGAGAAGCTCTGAGTGCTAGTTATACCACTAGCTGAGAAGCTCTGAGTGCTAGTTATACCACTAGCTGAGAAGCTCTGAGTGCTAGTTATACCACTAGCTGAGAGGCTCTGAGTGCTAGTTATACCACTAGCTGAGAAGCTCTGAGTGCTAGTTATACCACTAGCTGAGAAGCTCTGAGTGCTAGTTATACCACTAGCTGAGAGGCTCTGAGTGCTAGTTATACCACTAGCTGAGAAGCTCTGAGTGCTAGTTATACCACTAGCTGAGAGGCTCTGAGTGCTAGTTATACCACTAGCTGAGAAGCTCTGAGTGCTAGTTATACTACTAGCTGAGAAGCTCTGAGTGCTAGTTACACCACTAGTTGAGAGGCTCTGAGTGCTAGTTATACCACTAGCTGAGAAGCTCTGAGTGCTAGTTGTACCACTAGCTGAGAAGCTCTGAGTGCTAGTTGTACCACTAGCTGAGAGGCTCTGAGTGCTAGTTATGCCAATAGCTGAGAGGCTCTGAGTGCTAGGTATACCACTAGCTGAGAGGCTCTGAGTGCTAGTTATACCACTAGTTGAGAGGCTCTGAGTGCTAGTTATACCACTAGCTGAGAGGCTCTGAGTGCTAGTTATACCACTAGCTGAGAGGCTCTGAGTGCTAGTTATACCACTAGCTGAGAGGCTCTGAGTGCTAGTTATACCACTAGCTGAGAGGCTCTGAGTGCTAGTTATACCACTAGCTGAGAAGCTCTGAGTGCTAGTTATACCACTAGCTGAGAGGCTCTGAGTGCTAGTTATACCACTAGCTGAGAAGCTCTGAGTGCTAGTTATACCACTAGCTGAGAGGCTCTGAGTGCTAGTTATACCACTAGCTGAGAAGCTCTGAGTGCTAGTTATACCACTAGCTGAGAAGCTCTGAGTGCTAGTTATACCACTAGCTGAGAAGCTCTGAGTGCTAGTTATACCACTAGCTGAGAAGCTCTGAGTGCTAGTTATACCACTAGCTGAGAAGCTCTGAGTGCTAGTTATACCACTAGCTGAGAAGCTCTGAGTGCTAGTTATACCACTAGCTGAGAAGCTCTGAGTGCTAGTTATACCACTAGCTGAGAAGCTCTGAGTGCTAGTTATACCACTAGCTGAGAAGCTCTGAGTGCTAGTTATACCACTAGCTGAGAGGCTCTGAGTGCTAGTTATACCACTAGCTGAGAAGCTCTGAGTGCTAGTTATACCACTAGCTGAGAGGCTCTGAGTGCTAGTTATACCACTAGCTGAGAAGCTCTGAGTGCTAGTTATACCACTAGCTGAGAAGCTCTGAGTGCTAGTTATACCACTAGCTGAGAAGCTCTGAGTGCTAGTTATACCACTAGCTGAGAAGCTCTGAGTGCTAGTTATACCACTTGCTGAGAAGCTCTGAGTGCTAGTTATACCACTAGCTGAGAAGCTCTGAGTGCTAGTTATACCACTAGCTGATAAGCTCTGAGTGCTAGTTACAAAACTAACTGAGAAGATCTGAGTTCTAGTTATACCACTAGCTGAGAGGCTCTGAGTGTTAGTTATACCACTAGCTGAGAGGCTCTGAGTGCTAGTTATACCACTAGCTGACAAGCTCTGAGTGCTAGTTATACCACTTGCTGAGAAGCTCTGAGTGCTAGTTATACCACTAGCTGAGAAGCTCTGAGTGCTAGTTATACCACTAGCTGAAAGGCTCTGAGTGCTAGTTATACCTCTAGCTGAGAAGCTCTGAGTGCTAGTTATACCACTAGCTGAGAAGCTCTGAGTGCTAGTTATACCTCTAGCTGAGAGGCTCTGAGTGCTAGTTATACCACTAGCTGAGAAGCTCTGAGTGCTAGTTATACCACTAGCTGAGAAGCTCTGAGTGCTAGTTATACCTCTAGCTGAGAGGCTCTGAGTGCTAGTTATACCACTAGCTGAGAAGCTCTGAGTGATAGTTATACCACTAGCTGAGAGGCTCTGAGTGCTAGTTATACCACTAGCTGAGAAGCTCTGAGTGCTAGTTATACCACTAGCTGAGAGGCTCTGAGTGCTAGTTATACCACTAGCTAAGAGGCTCTGAGTGCAAGTTATACCACTAGCTGAGAAGCTCTGAGTGCTAGTTATACCACTAGCTGAGAAGCTCTGAGTGCTAGTTATATCACTAGCTGAGAGGCTCTGAGTGCTAGTTATACCACTAGCTGAGAGGCTCTGAGTGCTAGTTATATCACTAGCTGAGAAGCTCTGAGTGCTAGTTATACCACTAGCTGAGAAGCTCTGAGTGCAAGTTATACCACTAGCTGAGAAGCTCTGAGTACTAGTTATACCACTAGCTGAGAAGCTCTGAGTGCTAGTTATACCACTAGCTGAGAGGCTCTGAGTGCTAGTTATACCTCTAGTTGAGAAGCTCTGAGTGCTAGTAATACCACTAGCTGAGAAACTCTGAGTGCTAGTTATACCTCTAGCTGAAAGGCTCTGAGAGCTAGTTATACCACTAGCTGAGAAGCTCTGAGTGCTAGTTATACCACTAGCTGAGAAGCACTGATTGCTAGTTATACCACTAGCTGAGAAGCTCTGAGTGCTAGTTATACCTCTAGGTGAGAGGCTCTGAGTGCTAGTTATACCACTAGCTGAGAAGCTCTGAGTGCTAGTTATACCTCTAGCTGAGAGGCTCTGAGAGCTAGTTATACCTCTAGCTGAGAGGCTCTGAGTGCTAGTTATATCACTAGCTGAGAAGCTCTGAGTGCTAGTTATACCACTAGCTGAGAAGCTCTGAGTGCAAGTTATACCACTAGCTGAGAAGCTCAGAGTACTAGTTATACCACTAGCTGAGAAGCTCTGAGTGCTAGTTATACCACTAGCAGAGAGGCTCTGATTGCTAGTTATACCACTAGCTGAGAGGCTCTGAGTGCTAGTTATATCACTAGCTGAGAAGCTCTGAGTGCTAGTTGTACCACTAGCTGAGAAGCTGTGAGTGCAAGTTATACCACTAGCTGAGAAGCTATGAGTACTAGTTATACCACTAGCTGAGAAGCTCTAAGTGCTAGTTATACCACTAGCTGAGAGGCTCTGAGTGTTAGTTATACCACTAGCTGAGAAGCTCAGAGTGCTAGTTATACCACTAGCTGAGAGGCTCTGAGTGCTAGTTATACCTCTAGCTGAGAGGCTCTGAGTGCTAGTTATACCACAAGCTGAGAAGCTCTGAGTGCTAGTTATACCACTAGCTGAGAAATTCTGATTGCTAGTTATACCACTAGCTGAGAAGCTCTGAGTGCTATTTATACCTCTAGGTGAGAGGCTCTGAGTGCTAGTTATACCACTAGCTGAGAAGCTCTGAGTGCTAGTTATACCTCTAGCTGAGAGGCTCTGAGTGCTAGTTATACCTCTAGCTGAGAGGCTCTGAGTGCTAGTTATACCACTAGCTGAGAACCTCTGAGTGCTAGTTATACCACTAGCTGAGAAGCTCTGAGTGGTAATTATACCGCTAGCTGAGAAGCTCTAAGTGCTAGTTATACCACTAGCTGAGAAGCTCTGAGTGCTAGTTATACCTCTAGCTGAGAGGATCCGAGTGCTAGTTATGCCTCTAGCTGAGAGGCTCTGAGTGCTAGTTATACCACTAGCTGAGATGCTCTGAGTGCTAGTTATACCACTAGCTGAGAAGCTCTGAGTGCTAGTTATACCACTAGCTGAGAAGCTCTGAGTGCTAGTTATACCACTAGCTGAGAAGCTCTGAGTGCTAGTTATACCACTAGCTATGACTAGTTATACCACTAGCTGAGAAGCTCTGAGTGCTAGTTATACCACTAGCTGAGAAGCTCTGAGTGCTAGTTATACTACTAGCTGAGAAGCTCTGAGTGCTAGTTATACCACTAGCTGAGAGGCTCTGAATGCTAGTTATACCACTAGCTGAGAAGCTCTGAGTGCTAGTTATACCACTAGCTGAGAAGCTCTGAGTGCTAGTTATGCCACTAGCTGAGAGGCTCTGAATGCTAGTTATACCACTAGCTGAGAAGCTCTGAATGCTAGTTATACCACTAGCTGAGAAGCTCTGAGTGCTAGTTATACCACTAGCTGAGAAGCTCTGAGTGCTAGTTATACCACTAGCTGAGGCTCTGAGTGCTAGTTATACCTCTAGCTAAGAGGCTCTGAGTGCTAGTTATCCCTATAGCTGAGAGGCTCTGAGTGCTAGTTATCCTTCTAACTGAGAGGAACTGAGCGCTAGTTATCCCTCTAGCTGAGAGGTTCTGAATGCTAGTTATACCACAAGCTGAGAGGCTCTGAGCGCTTGTTATACCTCTAGCTGAGAGGCTCTGAGTGCTAGTTATACACTAGCTGAGAGGCTCTGAGTGCTAGTTATCCCTCTAACTGAGAGGCTCTGAGCGCTAGTTATAACTCTAGCTGAGGGGCTCTGAGCGGTAGTTATACCACTAGCTGAGAGGCTATGAGCGCTAGTTATCCCTCTAGCTGAGAGGCTCTGAGCGCTAGTTATACCTCTAGCTGAGACGCTCTGAGCGCTAGTTATCCCTCTAACTGAGAGGCTCTGAGTGCTAGTTATCCCTCTAGCTGAGAGGCTCTCAGCACTAGTTATACCTCTAGCTGAGAAGCTCTGAGTGCTAGTTATCCCTCTAACTGAGAGGATCTGAGCGCTAGTTATCCCTCTAGCTGAGAGGCTCTGAGTGCTAGTTTACCACTAGTTGACAGGCTCTGAGTGCTAGTTATACCTCTAGCTGAGAGGCTTTGAGTGCTAGTTATATCTCTAGCTGAGAGGCTCGGAGCGCTAGTTATACCTCTAGCTGAGAGGCTTTGAGCGCTAGTTATACCTCTAGCTGAGGGGCTCTGAGCGCTAATTATACAACTAGCTGAGAGGCTCTTAGCGCTAGTTATACCACTAGCTGAGAGGCTCTGACTGCTAGTTATCCCTCTAGCTGAGAGGCTCAGAGCGCTAGTTATACCTCTAGCTGAGAGGCTCTGAGCGCTAGTTATACCTCTAGCTGAGGGGCTCTGACCGCTACTTATACCACTAACTGAGAGGCTCTGAGCGCTAGTTATCCCTCTAGCTGAGAGGCTCTGAGCGCTAGTTATACCTCTAGCTAAGAGGCTCTGAGCGCTAGTTATACCTTTAGCTGAGAGGCTCTGAGCGCTAGTTATCCCTCTAGCTGAGATGCTCTGAGCGCTATTGATTCCCCTAGCTGAGGGGCTCTGAGCGCTAGTTATACGACTAACTGAGAGGGTCTGAGTGCTAATTATCCCTCTAGCTGAGAGGCTCAGAGGCCTAGTTATACCTCTAGCTAAGAAACTCTGAGCGCTAGTTATACCTCTAGCTGAGAGGCTCTGAGCACTAGTTATACCTCTAGCTGAGGGGCTCTGAGCCCTAGTTATACCACTAACTGAGAGGCTCTGAGTGCTAGTTATACCACTAGCTGAGAGGCTCTGAGTGCTAGTTATACTTCTAGCTGAGAGGCTCTGAGTGCTAGTTATACCTCTAGCTGAGAGGCTCTGTGTGCTAGTTATACCACTAGCTGAGAAGCTCTGAGTGCTAGTTATACCACTAGCTGAGAAGCTCTGATTGCTAGTTATACCACTAGCTGAGAAGCTCTGAGTGCTAGTTATACCTCTAGGTGAGAGGCTCTGAGTGCTAGTTATACCACTAGCTGAGAAGCTCTGAGTGCTAGTTATACCTCTAGCTGAGAGGCTCTGAGTGCTAGTTATACCTCTAGCTGAGAGGCTCTGAGTGCTAGTTATATCACTAGCTGAGAAGCTCTGAGTGCTAGTTATACCACTAGCTGAGAAGCTCTGAGTGCAAGTTATACCACTAGCTGAGAAGCTCAGAGTACTAGTTATACCACTAGCTGAGAAGCTCTGAGTGCTAGTTATACCACTAGCTGAGAGGCTCTGAGTGCTAGTTATACCACTAGCTGAGAGTCTCTGAGTGCTAGTTATATCACTAGCTGAGATGCTCTGAGTGCTAGTTATACCACTAGCTGAGAAGCTGTGAGTGCAAGTTATTCCACTAGCTGAGAAGCTATGAGTACTAGTTACACCACTAGCTGAGAAGCTATGAGTACTAGTTATACCACTAGCAGAGAGGCTCTGAGTGCTAGTTATACCTCTAGCTGAGAAGCTCTGAGTGCTAGTAATACCACTAGCTGAGAAACTCTGAGTGCTAGTTATACCTCTAGCTGAGAGGCTCTGAGTGCTAGTTATACCACAAGCTGAGAAGCTCTGAGTGCTAGTTATACCACTAGCTGAGAAATTCTGATTGCTAGTTGAGTGCTAGTTATACCACTAGCTGAGAGGCTCTGAGTGCTAGTTATACCACTAGCTGAGAGGCTCTGAGTGCTAGTTATACCACTAGCTGAGAAGCTCTGAGTACTAGTTATACCACTAGCTGAGAAGCTCTGAGTGCTAGTTATACCACTAGCTGAGAGGCTCTGAGTGCTAGTTATACCTCTAGCTGAGAAGCTCTGAGTGCTAGTAATACCACTAGCTGAGAAGCTCTGAGTGCTAGTTATACCACTAGCTGAGAAGCTCTGAGTGCTAGTTATACCACTAGGCTGAGAGGCTCTGAGTGCTAGTTATACCACTAGCTGAGAAGCTCTGAGTGCTAGTTATACCTCTAGCTGAGAGGCTCTGAGTGCTAGTTATAGCTCTAGCTGAGAGGCTCTGATTGCTAGTTATACCACTAGGTGAGAAGCTCTGAGTGCTAGTTATACCACTAGCTGAGAATCTCTGAGGGGTAGTTATACCACTAGCTGAGAAATTCTGATTGCTAGTTATACCACTAGCTGAGAAGCTCTGAGTGCTATTTATACCTCTAGGTGAGATGCTCTGAGTGCTAGTTATACCACTAGGTGAGAAGCTCTGAGTGCTAGTTATACCTCTAGCTGAGAGGCTCTGAGTGCTAGTTATACCTCTAGCTGAGAGGCTCTGATTGCTAGTTATACCACTAGCTGAGAAGCTCTGAGTGCTAGTTATACCACTAGCTGAGAATCTCTGAGGGGTAGTTATACCACTAGCTGAGAACCTCTAAGTGCTAGTGATACCACTAGCTGAGAAGCTCTGAGTGCTAGTTATACCTCTAGCTGAGAGGCTCTGAGTGCTAGTTATGCCTCTAGCTGACAGGCTCTGAGTGCTAGGTATACCACTAGCTGAGAAGCTCTGAGTGCTAGTTATACCACTAGCTGAGAAGCTCTGATTGCTAGTTATACCACTAGCTGAGAAGCTCTAAGTGCAAGTTATACCACTAGCTGAGAAGCTCTGAGTGCTAGTTATACCACTAGCTGAGAAGCTCTGAGAGCTAGTTATACCACTAGCTGAGAAGCTCTGAGTGCTAATTATACCACTAGCTGAGAAGCTCTGAGTGCTAGTTATACCACTAGCTGAGAAGCTCTGAGTGCTAGTTATACCACTAGCTGAGAGGCTCTGAATACTAGTTATACCACTAGCTGAGAAGCTCTGAGTGCCAGTTATACCACTAGCTGAGAAGCTCTGAGTGCTAGTTATACCTCTAGCTGAGAAGCTCTGAGTGCTAGTTATACCACTAGCTGAGAGGCTCTGAATGCTAGTTATACCACTAGCTGAGAAGCTCTGAGTGCTAGTTATACCACTAGCTGAGAAGCTCTGAGTGCTAGTTATGCCACTAGCTGAGAGGCTCTGAATGCTAGTTATACCACTAGCTGAGAAGCTCTGAATGCTAGTTATACCACTAGCTGAGAAGCTCTGAGTGCTAGTTATACCACTAGCTGAGAAGCTCTGACTGCTGGTTATACCACTAGCTGAGGCTCTGAGTGCTAGTTATACCTCTAGCTAAGAGGCTCTGAGTGCTAGTTATCCCTATAGCTGAGAGGCTCTGAGTGCTAATTATCCTTCTAATTGAGAGGAACTGAGCGCTAGTTTTCCCTCTAGCTCAGAGGTTCTGAATGCTAGTTATACCACAAGCTGAGAGGCTCTGAGCGCTTGTTATACCTCTAGCTGAGAGGCTCTGAGTGCTAGTTATACACTAGCTGAGAGGCTCTGAGTGCTAGTTATCCCTCTAACTGAGAGGCTCTGAGCGCTAGTTATAACTCTAGCTGAGAGGCTCTGAGAGCTAGTTATACCACTAGCTGAGAAGCTCTGAGTGCTAGTTATACCACTAGCTGAGAAGCTCTGATTGCTAGTTATACCACTAGCTGAGAAGCTCTGAGTGCTAGTTATACCTCTAGGTGAGAGGCTCTGAGTGCTAGTTATACCACTAGCTGAGAAGCTCTGAGTGCTAGTTATACCTCTAGCTGAGAGGCTCTGAGTGCTAGTTATACCTCTAGCTGAGAGGCTCTGAGTGCTAGTTATATCACTAGCTAAGAAGCTCTGAGTGCTAGTTATACCACTAGCTGAGAAGCTCTGAGTGCAAGTTATACCACTAGCTGAGAAGCTCAAAGTACTAGTTATACCACTAGCTGAGAAGCTCTGAGTGCTAGTTATACCACTAGCTGAGAGGCTCTGAGTGCAAGTTATACCACTAGCTGAGAGGCTCTGAGTGCTAGTTATATCACTAACTGAGATGCTCTGAGTGCTAGTTATGCAACTAGCTGAGAAGCTGTGAGTGCAAGTTATACCACTAGCTGAGAAGCTATGAGTACTAGTTACACCACTAGCTGAGAAGCTATGAGTACTAGTTATACCACTAGCTGAGAGGCTCTGAGTGCTAGTTATACCTCTAGCTGAGAAGCTCTGAGTGCTAGTAATACCACTAGCTGAGAAACTCTGAGTGCTAGTTATACCTCTAGCTGAGAGGCTCTGAGTGCTAGTTATACCACTAGCTGAGAAGCTCTGAGTGCTAGTTATACCACTAGCTGAGAAATTCTGATTGCTAGTTATACCACTAGCTGAGAAGCTCTGAGTGCTATTTATACCTCTAGGTGAGAGGCTCTGAGTGCTAGTTATACCACTAGCTGAGAAGCTCTGAGTGCTAGTTATACCTCTAGCTGAGAGGCTCTGAGTGCTAGTTATACCTCTAGCTGAGAGGCTCTGAGTGCTAGTTATACCACTAGCTGAGAAGCTCTGAGTGCTAGTTATACCACTAGCTGAGAAGCTCTGAGGGGTAGTTATACCACTAGCTGAGAACCTCTAAGTGCTAGTTATACCACTAGCTGAGAAGCTCTGAGTGCTAGTTATACCTCTAGCTGAGAGGCTCTGAGTGCTAGTTATGCCTCTAGCTGAGAGGCTCTGAGTGCTAGGTATACCACTAGCTGAGAAGCTCTGAGTGCTAGTTATACCACTAGCTGAGAAGCTCTGATTGCTAGTTATACCACTAGCTGAGAAGCTCTAAGTGCAAGTTTTACCACTAGCTGAGAAGCTCTGAGTGCTAGTTATACCACTAGCTGAGAAGCTCTGAGAGCTAGCTTTACCACTAGCTGAGAAGCTCTGAGTGCTAATTATACCACAAGCTGAGAAGCTCTGAGTGCTAGTTATACCACTAGCTGAGAAGCTCTGAGTTCTAGTTATACCACTAGCTGAGAGGCTCTGAATACTAGTTATACCACTAGCTGAGAAGCTCTGAGTGCCAGTTATACCACTAGCTGAGAAGCTCTGAGTGCTAGTTATACCTCTAGCTGAGAAGCTCTGAGTGCTAGTTATACCACTAGCTGAGAGGCTCTGAATGCTAGTTATACCACTAGCTGAGAAGCTCTGAGTGCTAGTTATACCACTAGCTGAGAAGCTCTGAGTGCTAGTTATGCCACTAGCTGAGAGGCTCTGAATGCTAGTTATACCACTAGCTGAGAAGCTCTGAATGCTAGTTATACCACTAGCTGAGAAGCTCTAGGTGCTAGTTATACCACTAGCTGAGAAGCTCTGAGTGCTAGTTATACCACTAGCTGAGGCTCTGAGTGCTAGTTATACCTCTAGCTAAGAGGCTCTGAGTGCTAGTTATCCCTATAGCTGAGAGGCTCTGAGTGCTAGTTATCCTTCTAACTGAGAGGAACTGAGCGCTAGTTATCCCTCTAGCTGAGAGGTTCTGAATGCTAGTTATACCACAAGCTGAGAGGCTCTGAGCGCTTGTTATACCTCTAGCTGAGAGGCTCTGAGTGCTAGTTATACACTAGCTGAGAGGCTCTGAGAGCTAGTTATCCCTCTAACTGAGAGGCTCTGAGAGCTAGTTATACCACTAGCTGAGAAGCTCTGAGTGCTAGTTATACCACTAGCTGAGAAGCTCTGATTGCTAGTTATACCACTAGCTGAGAAGCTCTGAGTGCTAGTTATACCTCTAGGTGAGAGGCTCTGAGTGCTGGTTATACCACTAGCTGAGAAGCTCTGAGTGCTAGTTATACCTCTAGCTGAGAGGCTCTGAGTGGTAGTTATACCTCTAGCTGAGAGGCTCTGAGTGCTAGTTATATCACTAGCTGAGAAGCTCTGAATGCTAGTTATACCATTAGCTGAGAAGCTCTGAGTGCAAGTTATACCACTAGCTGAGAAGCTCAGAGTACTAGTTATACCACTAGCTGAGAAGCTCTGAGTGCTAGTTATACCACTAGCTGAGAGGCTCTGAGTGCTAGTTATACCACTAGCTGAGAAGCTCTGAGTGCTAGTTATACCACTAGCTGAGAAGCTCTGAGTGCTAGTTAAACCACTAGCTGAGAAGCTGAGTGCTAGTAATACCACTAGCTGAGTGCTAGTTATACCTCTAGCTGAGAAGCTCTGAGTGCTAGTTATACCACAAGCTGAGAAGCTCTGAGTGCTAGTTATACCACTAGCTGAGAAGCTCTGAGTGCTAGTTATACCACTAGCTGAGAAGCTCTGAGTGCTAGTTATACCACTAGCTGAGAAGCTCTGAGTGCTAGTTATACCACTAGCTGAGAAGCTCTGAGTGCTAGTTATACCACTAGCTGAGAAGCTCTGAGTGCTAGTTATACCACTAGCTGAGAAGCTCTGAGTGCTAGTTATACCACTAGCTGAGAAGCTCTGAGTGCTAGTTATACCTCTAGCTGAGAAGCTCTGAGTGCTAGTTATACCACTAGCTGAGAAGCTCTGAGTGCTAGTTATACCTCTAGCTGAGAAGCTCTGAGTGCTAGTAATACCACTACCTGAGAAGCTCTGAGTGCTAGTTATACCACTAGCTGAGAAGCTCTGAGTGCTAGTTATACCACTAGCTGAGAAGCTCTGAGTGCTAGTTATACCACTAGCTGAGAAGCTCTGAGTGCTAGTTATACCACTAGCTGAGAAGCTCTGAGTGCTAGTTATACCACTAGCTGAGAAGCTCTGAGTGCTAGTTATACCACTAGCTGAGAAGCTCTGAGTGCTAGTTATACCACTAGCTGAGAAGCTCTGAGTGCTAGTTATACCACTAGCTGAGAAGCTCTGAGTGCTAGTTATACCACTAGCTGAGAAGCTCTGAGTGCTAGTTATACCACTAGCTGAGAAGCTCTGAGTGCTAGTTATACCACTAGCTGAGAAGCTCTGAGTGCTAGTTATACCACTAGCTGAGAAGCTCTGAGTGCTAGTTATACCACTAGCTGAGAAGCTCTGAGTGCTAGTTATACCACTAGCTGAGAAGCTCTGAGTGCTAGTTATACCACTAGCTGAGAGGCTCTGAGTGCTAGTTATACCACTAGCTGAGAAGCTCTGAGTGATAGTTATACCTCTAGCTGAGAAGCTCTAGAGAAGCTCTGAGTGCTAGTTATACCACTAGCTGAGAAGCTCTGAGTGCTAGTTATACCACTAGCTGAGAAGCTCTGAGTGCTAGTTATACCACTAGCTGAGAAGCTCTGAGTGCTAGTTATACCACTAGCTGAGAAGCTCTGAGTACTTGTTATATCACTAGCTGAGAAGCTCTGAGTGCTAGTTATACCACTAGCTGAGAAGCTCTGACTGCTAGTTATACCACTAGCTGAGAGGCTCTGAGTGCTAGTTATATCACTAGCTGAGAAGCTCTGAGTGCTAGTTATACCACTAGCTGAGAAGCTCTGAGTGCTAGTTATACCACTAGCTGAGAAGCTCTGAGTGCTAGTTATACCACTAGCTGAGAAGCTCTGAGTGCTAGTTATACCACTAGCTGAGAAGCTCTGAGTGCTAGTTATACCACTAGCTGAGAAGCTCTGAGTGCTAGTTATACCACTAGCTGAGAGGCTCTGAGTGCTAGTTATACCACTAGCTGAGAGGCTCTGAGTGCTAGTTATACCACTAGCTGAGAAGCTCTGAGTGCTAGTTATACTAGCTGAGAAGCTCTGAGTGCTAGTTATACCACTACTGAGAGGAGGTGCTACTAGCTAAGAGCTCTGAGTGCTAGTTACACCTCTAGGAGAGACTCTGAGTGCTAGTTATACCTCTGGCTGAGAGGCTTTTAGCGTTAGTTATCCCTCTAGCTGAGAGGCTCTGAGTGCTAGTTATACCACTAGCTGAGAGGCTCTGATTGCTAGTTATACCACTAGCTGAGAAGCTCTAAGTGCTAGTTATACCACTAGCTGAGAAGCTCTGAGTGCTAGTTATACCACTAGCTGAGAAGCTCTGAGTGGTAGTTATACCACTAGCACTGAGCTAGTTATACCTCTAGCTGAGAAGCTCTGAGTGCTAGTTATACCTCTAGCTGAGAGGCTCTGAGCGCTAGCTGAGAAGCTCTGAGTGCTAGTTATACTACTAGCTGAGAGGCTCTGAGTGCTAGTTATACCACTAGCTGAGAAGCTCTGAGTGCTAGTTATACCACTAGCAGAGAAGCTCTGAGTGCTAGTTATACCTCTAGCTGAAAGGCTCTGAGTGCTAGTTATACCACTAGCTGAGAAGCTCTGAGTGCTAGATATACCACTAGCTGAGAAGCTCTGAGTGCTAGTTATACTACTAGCTGAGAGGCTCTGAGTGCTAGTTACACCACTAGCTGAGAGGCTCTGAGTGCTAGTTATACCACTAGCTGAGAAGCTCTGAGTGCTAGTTATACCACTAGCTGAGAGGCTCTGAGTGCTAGTTATACCACTAGCTGAGAGGCTCTGAGTGCTAGTTATACCACTAGCTGAGAGGCTCTGAGTGCTAGTTATACCACTAGCTGAGAGGCTCTGAGTGCTAGTTATGCCAATAGCTGAGAGGCTCTGAGTGCTAGTTATACTTCTAGCTGAGAAGGCTCTGAGCGCTAGTTATACCACTAGTTGAGAGGCTCTGAGTGCTAGTTATACCACTAGCTGAGAGGCTCTGAGCTGCTAGTTATACCACTAGCTGAGAGGCTCTGAGTGCTAGTTATACCACTAGCTGAGAGGCTCTGAGTGCTAGTTATACCTTCTAGCTGAGAGGCTCTGAGCGCTAGTTATACCTCTTAGCTGAGAAGCTCTGAGCGGTAGTTATACCACTAGCTGAGAGGCTATGAGCGCTAGTTATCCCTCTAGCTGAGACGCTCTGAGCGCTAGTTATACCTCTAGCCGAGAGGCTCTGAGCGCTAGTTATCCATCTATCTGAGAGGCACTGAGTGCTAGTTATACCACTAGCTGAGAAGCTCTAAGTGCTAGTTATACCACTAGCTGAGAAGCTCTGAGTGGTAGTTATACCACTATCTGAGAAGCTCTGAGTGCTAGATATACCACTAGCTGAGAAGCTCTGAGTGCTAATTATACCACTTGCTGAGAAGCTCTGAGTGCTAGTTATACCTCTAGCTGAGAGGCTCTGAGCGCTTGTTATACCTCTAGCTGAGAGGCTCTGAGTGCTAGCTATCCCTCTAGCTGAGATGCTCTGAGCGCTATTGATTCCCCTAGCTGAGGGGTTCTGAGCGCTAGTTATACCTCTAGCTAAGAGACTCTGAGCGCTAGTTATACCTCTAGCTAAGAGACTCTGAGCGCTAGTTATACCTCTAGCTGAGAGGCTCTGAGCGCTAGTTATACCTCTAGCTGAGGGGCTCTGAGCCCTAGTTATACCACTAACTGAGAGGCTCTGAGTGCTAGATATCCCTCTAACTGAGAGGCTCTGAGTGGTAGTTATACCACTAGCTGAGAGGCTCTGATTGCTAGTTATACCACTAGCTGAGAAGCTCTAAGTGCTAGTTATACCACTAGCTGAGAAGCTGTGAGTGGTAGTTATACCACTAGCTGAGAAGCTCTGAGTGCTAGTTATACCACTTGCTGAGAGGCTCTGAGCGCTAGTTATACCTCTAGCTGAGAGGCTCTGAGCGCTAGTTATACCTCTAGCTGAGGGGCTCTGAGCCCTAGTTATACCACTAACTGAGAGGCTCTGAGTGGTAGTTATACCTCTAGCTGAGAGGCTCTGAGCGCTAGTTATACCACTAGCTGAGAGGCTCTCAGCGCTAGTTATACTTCTAGCTGAGAGGCTTTTAGCGTTAGTTATCCCTCTAGCTGAGAGGCTCTGAGTGCTAGTTATACCACTAGCTGAGAGGCTCTGAGTGCTAGTTATACTTCTAGCTGAGAGGCTCTGAGCGCTAGTTATACCTCTAGCTGAGAGGCTCTGAGTGCTAGTTATACCTCAAGCTGAGAGGCCCTGAGTGCTAGTTATACCACTAGCTGAGAGGCTCTGAGTGCTAGTTATACTTCTAGCTGGGAGGCTCTGAATGCTAGTTATTCCTCAAGCTGAGAGGCTCTGAGTGCTAGTTATACCACTAGCAGAGAGGCTCTGAGTGCTAGTTATACCTCTAGCTGAGAGGCTCTGAGTGCTAGTTATACCTCTAGGAGAGACTCTGAGTGCTAGTTATACCTCTAGCTGAGAAGCGTTTAGCGTTAGTTATCCCTCTAGCTGAGAGGCTCTGAGTGCTAGTTATACCACTAGCTGAGAGGCTCTGAGTGCTAGTTATACTTCTAGCTGAGAGGCTCTGAGTGCTAGTTATACCTCTAGCTGAGAGGCTCTGAGTGCTAGTTATACCTCAAGCTCAGAGGCTCTGAGTGCTAGTTATACCTCTAGGTGACAGTCTGTGAGTGCTAGTTATAGCTCTAGCTGAGAGGCTCTGAGTGCTAGTTATACCTCTAGCTGAGAGGCTCTGAGTGCTAGTTATGCCTCTAGCTGAGAGGCTCTGAGTGCTAGTTATACCTCTAGCGGAGAGGCTCTGAGTGCTAGTTCTACCACTAGCTGAGAGGCAATGAGTGCTAGTTATACCACTAGCTGAGAGACTCTGAGTGCTAGTTATACCTTTAGCTGAGAGGCTCTGAGTGCTAGTTATACCACTAGCTGAGAGGCTCTGAGTGCTAGTTATACCTCTAGCTGAGAGGCTCTGAGTGCTAGTTATACCTCTAGCTGAGAGGCTCTGAGTGCTAGTTATACGTCTAGCTGATAGGCTCTGAGTGCTAGTTATGCCACTAGCTTAGAGGCTCTGAGTGCTATTTATACCTCTAGCTGAGAGGCTCTGAGTGCTAGTTATACCACTAGCTGAGAGGCTCTGAGTGCTAGTTATACCACTAGCTGAGAGGCTCTGAGTGCTAGTTATACCTCTAGCTGAGAGGCTCTGTGTGCTAGTTATACCTCTAGCTGAGAGGCTCTGAGTGCTAGTTATGCCTCTAGCTGAGAGGCTCTGAGCGCTAGTTATACCTCTAGCTGTGGGGCTCTGCGCGCTAGTTATACCACTAACTGAGAGGCTCTGAGCGCTAGTTATCCCTTTAGCTGAGTGGCTCTGAACGCTAGTTATAACTTTAGCTGAGAGGCTCTTAGCGCTAGTTATCCCTCTAGCCTAGATGCTCTCAGCGCTATTGATACCTCTAGCTGAGGGGCTCTGAGCGCTAGTTATACGACTAACTATGAGGGTTTGAGGGCTAGTTATCCCTCTAGCTGAGAGGCTCTGAGCGCTAGTTATACCTCTAGCTAAGAGGCTCTGAGCGCTAGTTATAACTTTAGCTGAGAGGCTCTTAGCGCTAGTTATCCCTCTAGCCTAGATGCTCTGAGCGCAATTGATACCTCTTGCTGAGGGGCTCTGAGCGCTAGTTATACGACTAACTGAGAGGGTCTGAGGTCTAGTTATCCCTCTAGCTGAGAGGCTCTGAGCGCTAGTTATACCTCTAGCTAAGAGACTCTGAGCGCTAGTTATACCTCTAGTTGAGAGGCTATGAGCGCTAGTTATACCTCTAGCTGAGGGGCTCTGAGCGCTAGTTATACCACTAACTGAGAGGCTCTGAGTGCTAGTTATCCCTCTAACTGAGAGGCTCTGAGTGGTAGTTATACCTCTAGCTGAGAGGCTCTGAGCGCTAGTTATACCACTAGCTGAAAGGCTCTGAGCGCTAGTTATACCTCTAGGTGAGAGGCTCTGAGTGCTAGTTATACCTCTAGCTGAGAGGCTTTTAGCGTTAGTTATCCCTCTAGCTGAGAGGCTCTGAATTCTAGTTATACCACTAGCTGAGAGGCTCTGAGTGCTAGTAGCTGAGAGGCTCTAGCGCTACCTCTAGCTGAGAGGCTCTGAGCGCTAGTTATACCTCTAGCTGAGAGTCTCTGAGCGCTAGTTATACCTCTAGCTGAGAGGCTCGGAGTGCTAGTTATACTTCTAGCTCGGAAGCTCTGAGCGTTAGTTATCCCTCTAGCTGAGAGGCTCTGAGTGCTAGTTATACCCCTAGCTGATAGGCTCTGAGTTCTAGTTATACTTCTAGCTGAGAGGCTCTGAGCGCTAGTTATCCCGCTAGCTGAGAGGCTCTGAGCGCTAGTTATACTTCTAGCTGGGAGGCTCTGAGCGTTAGTTATACTTCTAGCTGAGAGGCACTGTGCGCTAGTTATGTCTCTAGCTGAGAGGCTCTGAGCGCTAGTTATACTTCTAACTGAGAGGCTCTGAGCGCTAGTTATACCTCTAGCTGAAAGGCTCTGAGCGTTAGTTATACCTCTAGCTGAGAGGCTCTGAGTGCTAGTTATACCCCTAGCTGAGAGGCTCTGAGCGTTGGTTATCCCTCTTGCTTAGAGGCTCTGAGTGCTAATTATACCTCTAGCTGAGAGGCTCTGAGTGCTAGTTATACCTCTAGCTGAGAGGCTCTGAGTGCTAGTTATACCTCTAGCTGAGAGATTCTGAGTGCTAGTTATACCTCTAGCTGAGAGGCTCTGAATGCTAGTTATACCTCTAGCTGAGAGGTTCTGAGTACTAGTTATACCTATAGCTGAGAGGCTCTGAGTGCTAGTTATACCTCTAGCTGAGAGGCTCTGAGTGCTAGTTATACCACTAGCTGAGAGGCTCTGAGTGCTAGTTATCCCTCTAGCTGAGATGCTCTGAGTGCTAGTTATACCTCTAGCTTAGAGGCTTTGAGTGCTAGTTATACCTCTAGCTGAGAGGTTCTGAGTGCTAGTTATACCTCTAGCTTAGAGGCTCCGAGCGCTAGTTAAACCTTTAGCTGAGAGGCTGTGAGCGCTAGTTATACCTCTAGTTGAGAGTCTCTGAGTGCTAGTTATACTTCTAGCTGAGAGGCTCTGAGCCCTAGTTATACCTCTAGCTGAGAGGCTCTAAGCGCTAGTTATACCTCTAGCTGAGAGGCTCGGAGTGCTAGTTATACTTTTAGGTCAGAGGCTCTGAGCGTTAGTTATCTCTCTAGCTGAGAGGCTCTGAGTGCTAGTTATATCTCTAGCTAAGAGGCTCTGAGTGCTAGTTATACCTCTAGCTGAGAGACTCTGAGCGTTAGTTATCCCTCTAGCTGAGAGGCTCTGAGTGCTAGTTATACCCCTAGCTGATAGGCTCTGAGTTCTAGTTATACTTCTAGCTGAGAGGCTCTGAGCGCTAGTTATCCCTCTAGCTGAGAGGCTCTGAGCGCTAGTTATACTTCTAGCTGGGAGGCTCTGAGCGTTAGTTATACTTCTAGCTGAGAGGCACTGTGCGCTAGTTATGTCTCTAGCTGAGAGGCTCTGAGCGCTAGTTATACCTCTAACTGAGAGGCTCTGAGCGCTAGTTATACCTCTAGCTGAAAGGCTTTGAGCGTTAGTTATGCCTCTAGCTGAGAGGCTCTGAGTGCTAGTTATACCCCTAGCTGAGAGGCTCTGAGCGTTGGATATCCCTCTAGCTTAGAGGCTCTGAGTGCTAATTATACCTCTAGCTGAGAGGCTCTGAGTGCTAGTTATACCTCTAGCTGAGAGGCTCTGAGTGCTAGTTATACCTCTAGCTGAGAAGTTCTGAGTGCTAGTTATACCTCTAGCTGAGAGGCTCTAAATGCTAGTTATACCTCTAGCTGAGAGGTTCTGAGTACTAGTTATACCTATAGCTGAGAGGCTCTGAGTGCTAGTTATACCTCTAGCTGAGAGGCTCTGAGTGCTAGTTATACCACTAGCTGAGAGGCTCTGAGTGCTAGTTATCCGTCTAGCTGAGATGCTCTGAGTGCTAGTTATACCTCTAGCTGAGAGGTTCTGAGTGCTAGTTATACCTCTAGCTGAGAGGTTCTGAGTGCTAGTTATACCTCTAGCTGAGAGGCTCTGAGTGCTAGTTATACCACTAGCTGAGAGGCTCTGAGTGCTAGTTATACTTCTAGCTGAGAGGCTCTGAGCGTTAGTTATTCCTCTAGCTGAGAGGCTCTGAGTGCTAGTTATACCTCTAGCTGAGAGGCTCTGAGTGCTAGTTATACCTCTAGCTGAGAGGTTCTGAGTGCTAGTTATACCTCTAGCTGAGAGGCTCTGAATGCTAGTTATACCTCTAGCTGAGAGGTTCTGAGTACTAGTTATACCTATAGCTGAGAGGCTCTGAGTGCTAGTTATACCTCTAGCTGAGAGGCTCTGAGTGCTAGTTATACCACTAGCTGAGAGGCTCTGAGTGCTAGTTATCCCTCTCGCTGAGATGCTCTGAGTGCTAGTTATACCTCTAGCTTAGAGGCTTTGAGTGCTAGTTATACCTCTAGCTGAGAGGTTCTGAGTGCTAGTTATACCTCTAGCTTAGAGGCTCCGAGCGCTAGTTAAACCTTTAGCTGAGAGGCTGTGAGCGCTAGTTATACCTCTAGTTGAGAGTCTCTGAGTGCTAGTTATACTTCTAGCTGAGAGGCTCTGAGCCCTAGTTATACCTCTAGCTGAGAGGCTCTAAGCGCTAGTTATACCTCTAGCTGAGAGGCTCGGAGTGCTAGTTATACTTTTAGGTCAGAGGCTCTGAGCGTTAGTTATCTCTCTAGCTGAGAGGCTCTGAGTGCTAGTTATACCTCTAGCTAAGAGGCTCTGAGTGCTAGTTATACCCCTAGCTGATAGGCTCTGTGTTCTAGTTATACTTCTAGCTGAGAGGCTCTGAGCGCTAGTTATCCCTCTAGCTGAGAGGCTCTGAGCGCTAGTTATACTTCTAGCTGGGAGGCTCTGAGCGTTAGTTATACTTCTAGCTGAGAGGCACTGTGCGCTAGTTATGTCTCTAGCTGAGAGGCTCTGAGCGCTAGTTATACCTCTAACTGAGAGGCTCTGAGCGCTAGTTATACCTCTAGCTGAAAGGCTCTGAGCGTTAGTTATGCCTCTAGCTGAGAGGCTCTGAGTGCTAGTTATACCCCTAGCTGAGAGGCTCTGAGCGTTGGATATCCCTCTAGCTTAGAGGATCTGAGTGCTAGTTATACCTCTAGCTGAAAGGCTCTGAGTGCTAATTATACCTCTAGCTGAGAGGCTCTGAGTGCTAGTTATACCTCTAGCTGAGAGGCTCTGAGTGCTAGTTATACCACTAGCTGAGAGGCTCTGAGTGCTAGTTATCCCTCTAGCTGAGATGCTCTGAGTGCTAGTTATACCTCTAGCTGAGAGGTTCTGAGTGCTAGTTATACCTCTAGCTGAGAGGTTCTGAGTGCTAGTTATACCTCTAGCTGAGAGGCTCTGAGTGCTAGTTATACCTCTAGCTGAGAGGCTCTGAGTGCTAGTTATACCACTAGCTGAGAGGCCCTGAGTGCTAGTTATCCCTCTAGCTAAGATGCTCTGAGTGCTAGTTATACCTCTAGCTTAGAGGCTTTGAGTGCTAGTTATACCTCTAGCTGAGAGGTTCTGAGTGCTAGTTATACCTCTAGCTGAGAGGCTCCGAGTGCTAGTTATACCTCTAGCTGAGAGGCTCTGAGTGCTAGTTATACCACTGGCTGAGAGGCTCTGAGTGCTAGTTATACCTATAGCTGAGAGGCTCTGAGTGCTAGTTATACATCTAGCTGAGAGGCTCTGAGTGCTAGTTATACCACTAGCTGAGAGGCTCTGAGTGCTAGTTATACCTCTAGCTGAGAGGCTCTGAGTGCTAGTTATACCACTAGCTGAGAGGCTCTGAGTGCTAGTTATCCCTCTAGTTGAGATGCTCTGAGTGCTAGTTATACCTCTAGCTTTGAGGCTTTGAGTGCTAGTTATACCTCTAGCTGAGAGGTTCTGAGTGCTAGTTATACCTCTAGCTGAGAGGCTCCGAGCGCTAGTTAAACCTTTAGCTGAGAGGCTGTGAGAGCTAGTTATACCTCTAGTTGAGAGTCTCTTAGTGCTAGTTATACCTCTAGCTAAGAGGCTCTGCGCGCTAGTTATACCACTAACTGAGAGGCTCTGAGCGCTAGTTATCCCTTTAGCTGAGAGGCTCTGAGCGCTAGTTATAACTTTAGCTGAGAGGCTCTTAGCGCTAGTTATCCCTCTAGCCTAGATGCTCTCAGCGCTATTGATACCTCTAGCTGAGGGGCTCTGAGCGCTAGTTATACGACTAACTAAGAGGGTCTGAGGGCTAGTTATCCCTCTAGCTGAGAGGCTCTGAGCGCTAGTTATACCTCTAGCTAAGAGGCTCTGAGCGCTAGTTATAACTTTAGCTGAGAGGCTCTTAGCGCTAGTTATCCCTCTAGCCTAGATGCTCTGAGCGCTATTGATACCTCATGCTGAGGGGCTCTGAGCGCTAGTTATACGACTAACTGAGAGGGTCTGAGGTCTAGTTATCCCTCTAGCTGAGAGGCTCTGAGCGCTAGTTATACCTCTAGCTAAGAGACTCTGAGCGCTAGTTATACCTCTAGTTGAGAGGCTATGACCGCTAGTTATGCCTCTAGCAGAGGGGCTCTGAGCGCTAGTTATACCACTAACTGAGAGGCTCTGAGTGCTAGTTATCCCTCTAACTGAGAGGCTCTGAGTGCTAGTTATACCTCTAGCTGAGAGGCTCTGAGCGCTAGTTATACCGCTAGCTGAAAGGCTCTGAGCGCTAGTTATACCTCTAGGTGAGAGGCTTTTAGCGTTAGTTATCCCTCTAGCTGAGAGGCTCTGAGCGCTAGTTATACCACTAGCTGAAAGGCTCTGAGTGCTAGTTATACCTCTAGCTGAGAGGCTTTTAGCGTTAGTTATCCCTCTAGCTGAGAGGCTCTGAATTCTAGTTATACCACTAGCTGAGAGGCTCTGAGTGCTAGTTATACTTCTAGCTGAGAGGCTCTGAGCGCTAGTTATACCTCTAGCTGAGAGGCTCTGAGCGCTAGTTATACCTCTAGCTGAGAGGCTCTGAGCGCTAGTTATACCTCTAGCTGAGAGGCTCGGAGTGCTAGTTATACTTCTAGCTCGGAGGCTCTGAGCGTTAGTTATCCCTCTAGCTGAGAGGCTCTGAGTGCTAGTTATACCCCTAGCTGATAGGCTCTGATTTCTAGTTATACTTCTAGCTGAGAGGCTCTGAGCGCTAGTTATCCCTCTAGCTGAGAGGCTCTGAGCGCTAGTTATACTTCTAGCTGGGAGGCTCTGAGCGTTAGTTATACTTCTAGCTGAGAGGCACTGTGCGCTAGTTATGTCTCTAGCTGAGAGGCTCTTAGCGCTAGTTATACCTCTAACTGAGAGGCTCTGAGCGCTAGTTATACCTCTAGCTGAAAGGCTCTGAGCGTTAGTTATGCCTCTAGCTGAGAGGCTCTGAGTGCTAGTTATACCCCTAGCTGAGAGGCTCTGAGCGTTGGTTATCCCTCTAGCTTAGAGGCTCTGAGTGCTAATTATACCTCCAGCTGAGAGGCTCTGAGTGCTAGTTATACCTCTAGCTGAGAGGCTCTGAGTGCTAGTTATACCTCTAGCTGAGAGGTTCTGAGTGCTAGTTATACCTCTAGCTGAGAGGCTCTGAATGCTAGTTATACCTCTAGCTGAGAGGTTCTGAGTACTATCTATACCTATATCTGAGAGGCTCTGAGTGCTAGTTATACCTCTAGCTGAGAGGCTCTGAGTGCTAGTTATACCACTAGCTGAGAGGCTCTGAGTGCTAGTTATCCCTCTAGCTGAGATGCTCTGAGTGCTAGTTATACCTCTAGCTTAGAGGCTTTGAGTGCTAGTTATACCTCTAGCTGAGAGGTTCTGAGTGCTAGTTATACCTCTAGCTGAGAGGCTCCGAGCGCTTGTTAAACCTTTAGCTGAGAGGCTGTGAGCGCTAGTTATACCTCTAGTTGAGAGTCTCTGAGTGCTAGTTATACTTCCGGCTGAGAGGCTCTGAGCCCTAGTTATACCTCTAGCTGAGAGGCTCTAAGCGCTAGTTATACCTCTAGCTGAGAGGCTCGGAGTGCTAGTTATACTTTTAGCTCAGAGGCTCTGAGCGTTAGTTATCTCTCTAGCTGAGAGGCTCTGAGTGCTAGTTATACCTCTAGCTAAGAGGCTCTGAGTGCTAGTTATACTTCTAGCTGAGAGGCTCTGAGCGCTAGTTATCCCTGTAGCTGACAGGCTCTGAGCGCTGGTTATACCTCTAGCTGAGAGGTTCTGAGCGTTAGTTATACCTCTAGCTGAGAGGCTCTGAGTGCTAGTTATACCTTTAGCTGAGAGGCTCTGAGTGCTAGTTATACCTCTAGCTGAGGGGCTCTGAGTTCTAGTTATACCCCTAGCTGAGATGCTCTGAGTGCTAGTTATACCTCTAGCTGAGAGGTTCTGAGTGCTAGTTATACCTCTAGCTGAGAGGCTCTGAGTGGTAGTTATACCTCCAGCTGAGAGGCTCTGAGTGCTAATTATACCTCTAGCTTGGAGGCTCTGAGCGCTAGTTATACCTCTAGCTGAGAGGCTCGGAGTGCTAGTTATACTTCTAGCTCAGAGTCTCTGAGCGTTAGTTATCCCTCTAGCTGAGAGGCTCTGAGTGCTAGCTATACCACTAGCCGAGAGGCTCTGAGTGCTAGTTATACTTCTAGCCGAGAGGCTCTGAGCGCTAATTATCCCTCTAGCTGGGAGACTCTGAGCGCTAGTTATACCTCTAGCTGAGAGGCTCTGAACGCTAGTTATACCTCTAGCTGAGAGGCTCGGAGTGCTAGTTATACTTCTAGCTCAGAGGCTCTGAGCGTTAGTTATCCCTCTAGCTGAGAGGCTCCGAGTGCTAGTTATACCTCTAGCTGAGAGGCTCTGAGTGCTAGTTATACCTTCATCTGAGAGGCTCTGGGCGTTAGTTATCCCTCTAGCTGAGAGTCTCTGAGCGTTAGTTATACCTCTAGCTGAGAGACTCTGAGTGCTAGTTATACCACTAGCTGAGAGGCTCTGAGTGCTAGTTATACCTTTAGCTGAGAGGCTCTGAGTGCTAGTTATACCTCTAGCTGAGAGGCTCTGAGTGCTAGTTATACCTCTAGCTTTGGGGCTCTGAGTGCTAGTTATACCTCTAGCTGAGAGGTTATGAGTGCTAGTTATACCTGTAGCTGAGAGGCTCTGAGCGCTAGTTATACCGCTAGCTGAGAGGCTCCGAGCACTAGTTATACCTCTTGCTGAGGGGCTCTGAGTGCTAGTTATACCTCTAGATGAGAGGTTCTGAGTGCTAGTTATACCTCTAGCTGAGAGGCTCTGAGTGCTAGTTACATCTCTAGCTGAGAGGCTCTGAGTGCTAGTTATACCACTAGCTGAGAGGCTCTGAGTGCTAGTTATCCCTCTTGCTGAGAGGCTCTGAGTGCTAGTTATACCACTAGCTAAGAGGCTCTGTGTGCTATTTATACTTCTAGCTGAGAGGCTCTGAGCGCTAGTTATCCCTATAGCTGAGAGGCTCTTAGCGCTGGTTATACCTCTAGCTGAGAGGTTCTGAGCGTTAGTTATACCTCTAGCTGAGAGGCTCTGAGTGCTAGTTATACCTTTAGCTGAGAGGCTCTGAGTGCTAGTTATACCTCTAGCTGAGAGGTTCTGAGTGCTAGTTATACCTCTAGCTGAGAGGCTCTGAGTGGTAGTTATACCTCTAGCTGAGAGGCTGTGAGCGCTAGTTATACCTCTAGCTGAGAGGCTGTGAGCGCTAGTTAAACCTCTAGCTTAGAGGCTCTGAGTGCTAGCTATACCTCTAGCTGAGAGGCTCTGAGTGCTAGTTATACCTCTAGCTTGGAGGCTCTGAACGCTAGTTATACCTCTAGCTGAGAGGCTCGGAGTGCTAGTTATACTTCTAGCTCAGAGGCTCTGAGCTTTAGTTATCCCTCTAGCTGAGAGGCTCTGAGTGCTAGCTATACCACTAGCTGAGAGGCTCTGAGTGCTAGTTATACTTCTAGCCGAGAGGCTCTGAGCGCTAATTATCCCTCTAGCTGGGAGACTCTGAGCGCTAGTTATACCTCTAGCTGAGAGGCTCTGAACGCTAGTTATACCTCTAGCTGAGAGGCTCGGAGTGCTAGTTATACTTCTAGCTCAGAGGCTCTGAGCGTTAGTTATCCCTCTAGCTGAGAGGCTCTGATTGCTAGTTATACCTCTAGCTGAGAGGCTCTGAGTGCTAGTTATACCTTTATCTGAGAGGCTCTGGGCGTTAGTTATCCCTCTAGCTGAGAGTCTCTGAGTGTTAGTTATACCTCTAGCTGAGAGACTCTGAGTGCTAGTTATACTTCTAGCTGAGAGGCTCTGAGCGCTAGTTATTGCTGTAGCTGAGAGGCTCTGAGTGCTAGTTATACCTCTAGCTGAGAGGCTCTGAGTGCTAGTTATACCTCTAGCTGAGAGGCTCTGAGTGCTAGTTATACCTCTAGCTGAGAGGTTCTGAGTGCTAGTTATACCTCTAGCTGAGAGGCTCTGAGCGCTAGTTATACCTCTAGCTGAGGGGCTCTGAGTGCTAGTTATACCTCTAGCTGAGAGGTTCTGAGTGCTAGTTATACCTCTAGCTGAGAGACTCTTAGTGTTAGTTATATCTCTAGCTGAGAGGCTCTGAGTGCTCGTTATACCACTAGCTGAGAGGCTCTGAGTGCTAGTTATCCCTCTAACTGAGAGGCTCTGAGTGCTAGTTATACCTCTAGCTGTGAGGTTCTGTGTGCTAGTTATTCCTCTAGCTGAGAGGCTCTGAGCGCTAGTTATACCTCTAGGTGAGAGGCTGTGAGCGCTAGTTATACCTCTAGTTGAGAGGCTCTGAGTGCTAGTTATACCTCTAGTTGAGAGGCTCTGAGTGCTAGTTATACCTCTAGCTGAGAGGCTCTGAGTGCTAGTTATACCTCTAGCTGAGAGGCTCTGAGTGCTAGTTATACCTCTAGCTGAGAGGCTCTGAGTGCTAGTTATACCTCTAGCTGAGAGGCTGTGAGAGCTAGTTATACCTCTAGTTGAGAGTCTCTTAGTGCTAGTTATACCTCTAGCTAAGAGGCTCTGCGCGCTAGTTATACCACTAACTGAGAGGCTCTGAGCGCTAGTTATCCCTTTAGCTGAGAGGCTCTGAGCGCTAGTTATAACTTTAGCTGGAGGCCTTAGCGAATTATCCCTCTATAGATGCCTAAGCGCCTTGATACCTCTAGCTGAGGGGTCCGGAGCCTTGAAATCCGACCAATTATGAGGTCTGAGGGGCCAGTTATCCCTCTACTGGAAGGCTCTGAGCGCTAAGTTATACCTCTAGCTAAGAGGCTCTGACTTGGGTTATAACTTTGGCTGAGAGGCTGGCCTTGTTATCCCTCTAACCTAGATCTCAAGGCCGCTATTGATACCTTCATGCTGAGGGGTCGAGCTTAGTTATAAGACTAATGAGAGGGGCCTGAGGTTCGGTTATCCTTCTAGCTAGGAGGCCTGAGCGCTAGTTATACCTCTAGTTAAGAGACTCTGAGCTGATTAACCTCAGGTTGAGTTATGACCTTAGTTATGCCTCAGCAGAGGGGGCTCTGAGCGCCAGTTATACCACTTGAGGTCGGTGTTAGTTATCCCTCTAACTGAGGAGGCTCGAGTGCGGAAGTGGCTGAGAGGCTGAGCGCTAGTTATACCGCTATTGAAAGGCTCTGAGGCTTAGTTATACCTCTGGTGAGAGGCTTTTGGTTGGTTATCCCTCTGGCTGAGAGGCTCTGAGCGCCGGTTATACCCTATGAAACTGAGTGCAGTTATACCTCTAGCTAGGAAGGCTTTTAGCGTTAGCATTCCCTCCCTGGCTGAGAGGTTCTGAATTCTAGTTATCCACTAGCTGGAGGTTGAGTGCTAGTTATCCCCCTAGCTGAGAGGCCTGAGGCGCAGTTATACCTCTAGCTGAGAGGCTCTGAGCGCTAGTTATACCTCCGGCCTGAGAGGTCGAGCGCCAAGTTATACCCCGGCCGAGGCTCAGGTGCTAGTTACTTCTAGCTCCGGAGGTTCTGAGGCGTTAGTTATCCCTCTGGCGAGAGGGCCTGGGTGCTAGTTATACCCCAGCTGGATGGCTCTGAATTTCTAGTTATCTTCAGCGACCTGGGGCTAGGTTATCCCTCTGGCTGGAGAGGTTCTAGCGCTAGTTATACTTAGCTGGGAGGCTCTGGGGTTGAATTATATTTCCTGGCTGAGAGGCCGTGTTATGTCTCCTGCCAGAGGCTCTTAGCTGGTTTACCTCTAAGAAGTCCTGACGCTAGTTATACCTCTGGCTGGAAAGGCTCTGAGCTTAGTTTGTCCGAGGCCTGAGTGCCAGTTATACCCCTAGCTGGGAGAATCTGAGCGTTGGTTATCCCTCTGGCAGGAACAATTGCCAATTATCCTCCCAGTTGAAGGCTCCCGAGGTTAGTTATATTCTAGCTGAGGCTCGAGTGAAGATACCTTACTGAGAGGTTCTGGGTGCTAGTTATACCCCCGGCTGAGGCCTTGAATGCTAGTTATACCTCTGGCTGGTTCTGAGACCCCATCTATCCTATATCTGAGGTGGGGTAGTTACCTCTGGCTGAGGCTCTGAGTGCTAGTTATACCACTAGCTGAGAGGCCTCTGGGTGAGTTTCCCTCCTGGCTGAGATGTCTTGAGTGCTAGTTATACCTCTGGCAGAGGCTTTGGAGTGCTAGTTATCCTCTGGCTGAGAGGTGAGTGTAGTTATACTTGCTGGGAGGAGGTCCTTGAGGCTGAGGCCTTGGGAGGGGCTAGGGGGCCACCTCTGGTTGAGAGTCTGAGGTGAAGTTTATACTTCCGGGCTGAGGCTCTGAGGCCCCGGTTTACCCTCTAAAGAGGGGCTCTAAGGCTTAGTTATACCTCTAGCTGAGGGGCCTGGGTGCTAATTATACTTTGGTTCAGACTCTGGAGGTTGTTTCTCTAGCTGAGGTGGGTGCTAATTATACCTAAGAGGCTCTGGTGCCAGTTATACTTCTAGCTGAGAGGCTCTGGCTAATTATCCCCTGTGGCTGACAGGCTCTGAGCGCTGGTTATACCCCTGGCTGAGAGGTTCCAGCTTGTTATACCTCTAGCTGAGGAGGCTCTGAGTGCAGTTATCCTTTGGCTGAGAGGCCTGATGCTAGTTATCCTCTGGCTGAGGGGCTCTGAGTTCTAGTTATCCCCTGGCTGAGATGCTCTGAGTGCTAGTTATACCTCTAGTTGAGAGGTTCTGATGCATTATAATAGCCAGAGGCCCTAGGTGGTGATCCGTGAGAGGCCCTGGTCTAAATCCCCTCCCCAACTAGGCTCTGACGCAATTATACCTCCTTGAGGCCCAGTGCTAGTTATGAGGTCAGGTCTCTGAGCGGTTGTTACCCTCAATGGGAGGAGGCCTGAGGGTAGCTCCACTAAGAGGTCGTATTATACTCAGCCAGAGGCCTAAGCCTATCCCTCTGCCTGGGAGACTCTGGAGGCGCAGTTACTCAACGAGGGTTCTGAATCCAGAACCTCTAGCTAGAGGCTGAGGTGCTAGTTATACTTAGCCTGAGGCCTGAGCGAAATCCCTCCTGCTGGAGGCTCCGAGTGCTAGTTATCCTCTGGCTGAGAAGGCAGGTGCTAGTTATCCTTAATCTGAGAGGCTCTGGGCGTTAGTTATCTCAGCTGAGTCTCTGGCGTTAATTATACCCTCTCTGCTACTCTAGTGCTATTGTCCAACAGCAGGTGGTGTAGATCCTTGGGAACCTAAGATATCTATGAGGAGGCTGAGTTATAGTTACCTCTAGCTTTGGGGGCTCTGAGTCAGTTATACCACTAGGCTGAGGTTGTAGTGCTGATTATACTGGGAGCTGAGAGGTCTGGGCACTAGTTATACCCCGCTGGGGCCTGAGGGCTGAGCCCTGTTATTACACTCGCTGAGGGCTCTGGTGCTAGTTACCTTCTAGCTGAGGTTCTGAGTGCTAGATAACCACTAGCTGAGGCTCCCCAGGTGCTGTTACTCTCTGGCTGGCTGGAGTGCAGTTATACCACTAGCCGAGGCTCTGATTGCTATATCCTTCTTGCTGAGAGGCTCTGAGGCTAGTTATCCCAATTAGGCTAAGAGCTCTTTGGCTTATTTTATACCTTCTGCTTGAGGCTCTGAGGCTAGTTACCCTAGCTGAGAAGTTATACCTCTAGCTGAGATGCTCTGAGTGGTAGTTATACCTCTAGCTGAGAGGCTGTGAGCGCTAGTTATACCTCTAGCTGAGAGGCTGTGAGCGCTAGATAAACCTCTAGCTGAGAGGCTCTTAGTGCTTGCTATACCTCTTGCTGAGAGGCTCTGAGTGCTAGTTATACCTCTAGCTTGGAGGCTCTGAACGCTAGTTATACCTCTAGCTGAGAGGCTCGGAGTGCTAGTTATACTTCTAGGTCAGAGGCTCTGAGCGTTAGTTATCCCTCTAGCTGAGAGGCTCTGATTGCTAGCTATACCACTAGCTGAGAGGCTCTGAGTGCTAGTTATACTTCTAACCGAGAGGCTCTGAGCGCTAATTATCCCTCTAGCTGGGAGACTCTGAGCGCTAGTTATACCTCTAGCTGAGAGGCTCTGAACGCTAGTTATACCTCTAGCTGAGAGGCTCGGAGTGCTAGTTATACCTCTAGCTGAGAGGCTCTGAGTGCTAGTTATACCTTTATCTGAGAGGCTCTGGGCGTTAGTTATCCCTCTAGCTGAGAGGCTCTGAGTGCTAGTTATACCTCTAGCTGAGAGGCTCTGAGTGCTAGTTATACCTTTATCTGAGAGGCTCTGGGCGTTAGTTATCCCTCTACCTGAGAGTCTCTGAGCGTTAGTTATACCTCTAGCTGAGAGACTCTGAGTGCTAGTTATACCTCTAGCTGAGAGGCTCTGAGTGCTAGTTATACCTTTAGCTGAGAGGCTCTGAGTGCTAGTTATACCTCTAGCTGAGAGGCTCTGAGTGCTAGTTTTACCTCTAGCTTAGGGGCTCTGAGTGCTAGTTATTCCTCTAGCTGAGAGGTTCTGAGTGCTAGTTATACCTGTAGCTGAGAGGCTCTGAGCGTTAGTTATACCGCTAGCTGAGAGGCTCCGAGCGCTAGTTATACCTCTAGTTGAGGGGCTCTGAGTGCTAGTTATATCTCTAGATGAGAGGTTCTGAGTGCTAGTTATACCTCTAGCTGAGAGGCTCTGAGTGCTAGTTACATCTCTAGCTGAGAGGCTCTGAGTGTTAGTTATACCACTAGCTGAGAGGCTCTGAGTGTTAGTTATCCCTCTAGCTGAGAGGCTCTGAGTGCTAGTTATACCTTTAGCTGAGAGGCTCTGAGTGCTAGTTATACCTCTAGCTGAGAGGCTCTGAGTGCTAGTTATACCTCTAGCTGAGAGGCTCTGAGTGCTAGTTATACCTCTAGCTGAGAGGTTCTTAGTGCTAGTTATACCTCTAGCTGAGAGGCTCTTTGTGCTAGTTATACCTCTAGCTGAGAGGCTCTGAACGCTAGTTATACCTCTAACTAAGGGGCTCGGAGTGCTAGTTATTCATCTAGCTCAGAGGCTCTGAGCGTTAGTTATCCCTCTAGCTGAGAGGCTCTGAGTGCTAGTTATACCACTAGCTGAGAGGCTCTGAGTGCTAGTTATACTTCTAGCCGAGAGGCTCTGAGCGCTAATTATCCCTCTAGCTGAGAGACTCTGAGCGCTAGTTATACCTCTAGCTGAGAGGCTCTGAGCGTTAGTTATACTTCTAGCTTAGAGGCTCTGAGCGCTAGTTATATCTCTAGCTGAGAGGCTCTGAGCGCTAGTTATACCTCTAGCTGAGAGGCTCTGAGTGGTAGTTATACCTCTAGCTGAGAGGCTCTGAGCGTTAGTTATGCCTCTATCTGAGAGGCTCTGAGTGCTAGTTATACCTTTAGCTGAGAGGCTCTGAGCGTTAGTTATCCCTCTAGCTGAGAGTCTCTGAGCGTTAGTTATACCTCTTGCTGAGAGGCTCTGAGTGCTAGTTATACCTCTAGCTGAGAGGCTCTGAGTGCTAGTTATACGTTTAGCTGAGAGGCTCTGAGTGCTAGTTATACCTCTATCTGAGAGGCTCTGAGTGCTATTTATATCTCTAGCTGAGGGGCTCTGAGTGCTAGTTATACCTCTAGCTGAGAGGTTCTGAGTGCTAGTTATACCTCTAGCTGAGAGGCTCTTAGTGTTAGTTATATCTCTAGCTGAGAGGCTCTGAGTGCTAGTTATACCACTAGCTGAGAGGCTCTGAGTGCTAGTTATCCCTCTAACTGAGAGGCTCTGAGTGCTAGTTATACCTCTAGCTGAGAGACTCTGAGTGCTAGTTATACCTCTAGCTGTGAGGTTCTGTGTGCTAGTTATTCCTCTAGCTGAGAGGCTCTTAGTGTTAGTTATATCTCTAGCTGAGAGGCTCTGAGTGCTAGTTATACCACTAGCTGAGAGGCTCTGAGTGCTAGTTATCCCTCTAACTGAGAGGCTCTGAGTGCTAGTTATACCTCTAGCTGAGAGACTCTGAGTGCTAGTTATACCTCTAGCTGTGAGGTTCTGTGTGCTAGTTATTCCTCTAGCTGAGAGGCTCTGAGCGCTAGTTATACCTCTAGGTGAGAGGCTGTGAGCGCTAGTTATACCTCTAGTTGAGAGGCTCTGAGTGCTAGTTATATCTCTAGCTGAGAGGCTCTGAGTGCTAGTTATACCTCTGGCTGAGAGGCTCTGAGCGCTAGTTATACCTCTAGGTGAGAGGCTGTGAGCGCTAGTTATACCTCTAGTTGAGAGGCTCTGAGTGCTAGTTATACCTCTAGCTGAGAGGCTCTGAGTGCTAGTTATACCTCTAGCTGAGAGGCTCTGAGTGCTAGTTATACCTCTAGCTGAGAGGCTCTGAGTGCTAGTTATACCTCTAGCTGAGAGGCTCTGAGTGCTAGTTATACCTCTAGCTGAGAGGCTCTGAGTGCTAGTTATACCTCTAGCTGAGAGGCTCTGAGTGCTAGTTATACCTCTAGCTGAGAGGCTCTGAGTGCTAGTTATACCTCTAGCTCCACGTCGACTAACTACATGATAACCACCTGGTGGTTCACAATTACACTCACTCACCCACTGACTATGAACCCAGAAATACTAATCTTAATCTTAAAATAATAAATCCTAACTAGTCTTAAGTTTGCCTATGATACTCCAATATAGACACCTTGTATTGTGCCAAAACAAAAGCATTCACATTGCTAAACTCACAAATTATGATGTAGTTACTTAGCCTTAAAACCTTAATCTATAAGGTTTTAATGCTAAGAATTAATCTAAGTCTGTTCGAAATGCCTAGCCAGGCTAGGTGTCCTAGTGGCCCCCTCTGTAATAAGTATTTCATATCGTGTAAACCACACAATACCCAAAACCTGTAAACCCCACATTGTGACCCTCAAGTTTATTTATAGAGAATAAACTTGAATTGAATTGAATTGAATCTGTATATGTTGGTCAGGTCTGGCTGATGTTTCACTTAAGAGGATAATGTCTGGGTTGTGGTTGCAGACTTCTAGTTCAAGGAGGTAGCGGTTGTTGAAGAAGTGTTGCATGTTAATTTGCAGAATTGTGATCCCCATTATTTTACGTGTTTGGCGGAGTTACTGTGAACAAAGGATGGGTGTTTGGTAGCGTAGTCACGTGGCTGTTGTGTGCGCTTTCTGTTGTAAATGCTGGAGGGAGTGGGGTTGTAGTCTTCGGTGGACTTCTGAGTGGAGAATAGGTCGTCTTCTATGCTGTTGGCGATGTTGACATCAGATGACGAGTCTGATTCGTCGTCTGACGCCAAGGGCACGTCAGATTCAAAGTTATTTTGGCGGGTTAAGTCGTCAGTCTCGTCAGTTGTCGACATGGGGAATAATAGAGGGTGAGTATGGAAGGGGATGTCCTGATATTGGGCTTGTTGCTCAGTAGTTGTCTCACATGGGGTGGCGGTGGGACCAGGTTGATCCTTTGGGTCAGCCTCGGTGGCGGTGGGCTGTGCATCAGTTAGTGGTGCAGTTGCAGGGATTGTGGCTTCCCTGCTGGTGGTTGGGTGGTCGAGTGCAGGAGTATGAGTTGAGGGGCTCATGTATGGGCGCACTGAGTCGGGGATGATTATGGTTGAAGTGCCATTTGCTACGAACAACTCGTTGAGGATGGTGCAGCAGAGGTGGTCATCGCCCATGGACCACTCTTTGGCCAGCATGAAGTATGCAGTGCTCTTCATTACCCCTTCTTGGATGAGCCCGTAAGGGATGGAGTAGGAGGGAAACTCTTAGGGTTGGTGGGGGCCAGGAGTGGGGTGCGGGTGGTTGGGCTGGGGGGGTTCCAAGCATTGTGTTGCGAAGCAGTGGCAGTAAGAGCATTGCCAGAGTTCAGTAGGTTGGGGAAAGATTCACACGACATAGAGGGAGAAGACTGTGCAGCCTTTTGTTTGAAGGTAGGTACTAAGATAGGTACTAAGTAGGTAGGTACTAAGTCTAAATCAAGTTCACCTTCCGCGAGCCCCCACGGCGGACCCTGAACACGAGTGCCGTCCGGCCACTCTCGTCGAGCAGACTCCGGTCTAACTTCAACCGTCCAGTTTCCCCTGCGTGGACCTCTGGGGGTGTAAACTTGTTGATTCTGGTGGTCTTAGCACCCTTTCCTTTAACTTTAACGTCTTTCGTATGTCTAGCCTTGACTGAGCGGCTCCATACTTTCCCACCCAGTGGCCCACATGCCCTGGTAGCCTTTTGTCCCACTGATACGAGGTTCCCTGGATTTAATGGCAATCTATCTCCCTCTTTACATACCCTGTACAAGTGTTTTCCCAAGGTGACCGAGTGTTCGTCACTCCCTACCTGGTTCAGCTTCCCTGGCGGTTCATCGTTTAACTGGTATTCATTATCACTACTCCCCCAGCTATCATGGGGACAGTTTCTCCTCTATCTGGCGTGGCAGGGAATTCAGGTGGAATCCTGCCGCCTATGATATATCCTACTGGGGATCTGTATAAACCAATTCCTTCCTTAAACGTCCGTCGTGTAGACAGGAAGTCAACAGACATAGCCCCACTCCACAAAGGGGGCAGTAAAGCAACAGCAAAGAACTACAGACCAATAGCACTAACATCCCATATCATAAAAATCTTTGAAAGGGTCCTAAGAAGCAAGATCACCACCCATCTAGAAACCCATCAGTTACACAACCCAGGGCAACATGGGTTTAGAACAGGTCGCTCCTGTCTGTCTCAACTATTGGATCACTACGACAAGGTCCTAAATGCACTAGAAGACAAAAAGAATGCAGATGTAATATATACAGAATTTGCAAAAGCCTTCGACAAGTGTGACCATGGCGTAATAGCGCACAAAATGCGTGCTAAAGGAATAACAGGAAAAGTCGGTCGATGGATCTATAATTTCCTCACTAACAGAACACAGAGAGTAGTCGTCAACAGAGTAAAGTCCGAGGCAGCTACGGTGAAAAGCTCTGTTCCACAAGGCACAGTACTCGTTCCCATCTTGTTCCTCATCCTCATATCCGACATAGACAAGAATGTCAGCCACAGCACCGTGTCTTTCTTTGCAGATGACACCCGAATCTGCATGACAGTGTCTTCCATTGCAGACACTGCAAGGCTCCAGGCGGACATCAACCAAATCTTTCAGTGGGCTGCAGAAAGCAATATGAAGTTCAACGATGAGAAATTTCAATTACTCAGATATGGTAAACACGAGGAAATTAAATCTTCATCAGAGTACAAAACAAATTCTGGCCACAAAATAGAGCGAAACACCAACGTCAAAGACCTGGGAGTGGTCATGTCGGAGGATCTCACCTTCAAGGACCATAACATTGTATCAATCGCATCTGCTAGAAAAATGACAGGATGGATAATGAGAACCTTCAAAACTAGGGAGGCCAAGCCCATGATGACACTCTTCAGGTCGCTTGTTCTATCTAGGGTGGAATATTGCTGCACACTAACAGCACCTTTCAAGGCAGGTGAAATTGCTGACCTAGAAAATGTACAGAGAACCTTCACGGTGCGCATAACGGAGATAAAACACCTCAATTACTGGGAGCGCTTGAGGTTCCTAAACCTGTATTCCCTGGAACGCAGGCGGGAGAGATACATGATTATATATACCTGGAAAATCCTAGAGGGACTAGTACCGAACTTGCACACGAAAATCACTCACTACGAAAGCAAAAGACTTGGCAGACAATGCACCATCCCCCCAATGAAAAGCAGGGGTGTCACTAGCACGTTAAGAGACCATACAATAAGTGTCAGGGGCCCGAGACTGTTCAACTGCCTCCCAGCATACATAAGAGGGATTACCAACAGACCCCTGGCAGTCTTCAAGCTGGCACTGGATAAGCACCTAAAGTCGGTTCCTGACCAGCCGGGCTGTGGCTCATACGTTGGTTTGCGTGCAGCCAGCAGCAACAGCCTGGTTGATCAGGCTCTGATCCACCAGGAGGCCTGGTCACAGACCGGGCCGCGGGGGCGTTGACCCCCGGAACTCTCTCCAGGTAAACTCCAGGTAAACTCCAGGTATATGATTGGCTCCCACCAGGATACCTACATTTCTGACTGTGTCAGTGGTAATTCCCTGGTCTGCCAGCTTCACGTCAAGGTCTTTCAATCGCTTAGCTGCTGCAGCAAGACCTCTCGCTGTAATTGCCGTGGGTAGCGTCTCTACCACCAAGGCTGTAATGTCTCTGCGATGTCCACCTAATTTGACTGTGACATCCACCACATCATAAGTTTTGGGTGGGACCTGACTTATAGCCCCTCCCAACATCATACTAACTTTCTTTGTGGCCTTCAACTTTAATTTAGCCACCAACTTCTTTGTTATCAAGGATACTTGTGCTCCTGGGTCAAAGAATAATCGGGTTGTTTCGGACCTGTGCCCATTCACAACCTTTGCCATGACTGTAGGTAGGGCAGCACCTCCGTGATTCTCACTCGGATTAGAGACTTCACTCCCACTAATCATGCTGGCTACCATTTCAGGCTCAGACTCACTTTCTCTAATGAGAGATATCCCTACTAGCCTGGGGTTCCCTTAAATTATTGGGACATAGTGCAGTATGGTGCTTACCTTTGCAACAGACTCGACACTCACTGAGCTGGGTGCCACAGTCTCTCGCAAAGTGTTCCCCACAACACTTGAAGCAGAGTCTCAACTCACTTAGTGTCTGTTGCCTACTGCACAGTGTTGTATACTCCGGGCAACTCGTGCTAGCGTGTTCGCCTTCGCAGAACACGCATATTCTGGCATGAGTGCCTCTGAAATTCTGCTTAGAGGTTCTTACCTTAGACACCTCTTTACCATAGTGCGAGCTTTAGACTGATCTCTCGAGATCTTTGAGTAACTGTCTGGGTTTTTATGTGGCGATGGTGGTGACTCTTCTCTCACACCTATACTCAAATGAGAAACGAGATCTCCCAACCCCTCAACAATTTGTTTTATCGTGAACCTATTCGTCTGATATTTTAAGTGTAACTCATGCACTGTAGTGCTAGCCAGTTTCCTGTGAATCACCTGGCTAAGGACCCATTCTGAATCATCCTCATCATGCAAATCTCTGAAACTGTTTGTCAAGCTCATAATTTCAATACGGAACTTCTCTAGGCTTTGACGGTCATGGTCGGCAAGCCTCTAGATCCAACAACCGATAAAGTATGGCCACTTTTATCTCTTCAGTGTTGCCAAACATGTCTTCTAATTGGTCTTTGGCATGTTGGTAATTAGTGTCAGTAATCTGGTAGTGCCGGACCAAGTCTAAGGCTTTACCCTTGAGCTGTGACCGCAAATACTGCAATTTGACGGCATCTGACAAATCGTTCCTGTCATCTATCTGGGCTTTAAACTGATCTCAGAAAGCATTGTACTCAGTTAGGGTTCCGTCAAATGTCGGTAAATTCAACTGGGGCAACCTGGGCAACATATTGACAGGTGTGTGGCTGTTTGGGGTACCTGCGGTGTTCGACACCACCCTTGGAATACTAGCCTTTAATGTACTTAACTTATCTTTGTACGTATTCATCTCCTGAAGACAATCTACATCATCCTTAGTGAATTCGTCCAGAGCCTGCTGAAGACTACCCTGGGATTCATTATCCTCAATAGCCTGTAGGTCATATGCTGAGAATGCTTGTTCATAGGCTTCCCATTTTTCCCCCAAACGCTTCAAGTAGTCTTGCAAATCATCGCAGTCTACTTTACTGCGTTGGCAAGTAGCCTTGCACCTGTTACGCATTCTGTTCACATGCCCTTTGTATGCCGCCACTGATCGTTTTAATTTTGCTAATACTGAACCAGACTCTCCTGAACTCCCATCTGCCATTGTCGAAGTTTAATGAGGAGTGTGACACTAATTGTACTTTACCCAGTCCACCCCACAGCACGTCACGGTGTTAGGTAAGAATGAACGAGTCTCAAGGCATCTCAGCAAGCTTAACAATTCCCTTTGTTATATTGACTCTACTCTGACTTAAAATGTACACTGTTAACTCTCAAATCCCAATCAAAATGTGTATCGATGTGAAAGCTTAACCTAGCAATTTCCTGTACAATGCCAGCAAATATTTACAGGACTTAACCTAGTCTCAGGTACAATTCACAAATCCCACATTAACATGAATCAAAAACAATGAAAATCACACAATAAAAATACAGTATACAAATTAAAATCACTTGGTTAACACAAATAAATTCAACAATTCAACTTGTGAAACAGTAAATGAGTAATGTATGTAAACAGCTTGGCCTAGCTTACTCAGTCTAGCGTGGAAGGTTGGATAAGGTAAATCCTAACCTAACCAGTGTGCTATAGCTTAATTAAACATGGCTTTAGAACTCTCTGTAAATAATAACTAGGTTAAATCTGTCCTAGCTGCTATAACTGTTGTAAATATTGCACAAGCCTAGCCTAACTATGGCTACCTTGCAAATCCACTATAAGTAATTAACATACAAGTCTCCTACTCTGGATTACTTGTAATCACTGTAAATAATTAAATTCACAAGCTTCTCTAGCCTACCTGGCCTGCTTGTAAATTACTGCAAATAATAACTTCTGTGTATAGTCAGCTTGGCCTGGCCTCTGTGTAACTCTGGGCCTAGGTGTGCTAACTTAACCTAACTCTGTTAAACTGGTTCCTAACTGTGGCCTAGCTATTTTAATTTTAACCTAGCTATTCCACATCATGGTTCTCGAAGGACCACTTTGTGAAAATTTGTCTGGATTGCCTCCAAGTGAGTCACCTACCCTGGCAAACTCTGTTGACACCGAGCTCTGAGGTGGGTACCTCAGCCTCACAAGTGGCTTATAGGACAGATTTTTACAAATGATTGATGTTGCAAGAAACTCGCCTGCATGCACGTATAAAGGATTAACTTACTTGGTGTTGCAGCATATATCCTGATCTTCAACTTCTCTAAGCTTAGTCTTAGCCTGTGAAGGCTTACTCAGCCCTGTAACAACTTCAGACAGTATTACTCAGGCTGGCTCCTAATCAGGAAAATTAATGAATAGAAAAAGAAATAATAATTCACAAAGATAAACACTATTTATTAAATCAAACATAAAACAACAAAACATGAAAGGTATATCCTATTTGAAAGAAAAATGAAAAATGAAATGAATAAAATAACATTTGAACTCAACACTAATATCTACAATGGTGTCTGGTGTTGGTGACACTGATGTTGAAACCGTAGCCGTTGCTGATGATAAGAGGGGGTGGGGTCGCAGGTGTTGGTGACCATCCACTGGCTAGTTCTTCACAGTATAGCAGTGAGTATTCTATCCCGAAGACAGGAAAGCAGGTTCTTTACCACTGCAATGCTGTGGAGTTACGTCCTGCAATTTCATACAGGTGCACAGGTACTTCAATACAAACTGGAGAAGTCTCTGGACGTTAGTCCTTCTCCTGTTCTACTCGTTGATTGCCAGGTGACCCTCTCTGACATCCAAGCTGGAAAGATAGACAGGTTACCCACTGCTTAAATAATCACTCTTCATGGTAGTGTACAATATTCAAAAGACGTGGTGATTATTACAACAGTCAACCTAGAGCAAGACTGAAAGGACTAAGTTTATTATTGGTCAAAAGTGAAACTTTCAACCAATAAATCCACTAGAATACAAGGCAGGCATGTACTTACAGTAGAGTTGGGAGCTGTGAGTCTAGTGATTTACTGTTTAACCAGAGCCCCACACGTCACCTTTTGGGGGGGGGGAGAAGAGGGAGGGGAAGGGATAGGGGGAGCTAGACTGACCCTACCTTAACAAGTAGCCGGCAGACAAACTATCAATTTCAGGGAGGGGGAGAAAAGGCGGGAAAAACGGGAGCGTGACTTACCCTACCTTAACTAGTAGCCGGCAGACAAACTATCAATTTCAGGGAGGGGGAGAAAAGGCGGGAAAAACGGGAGATTGACTTACCCTACCTTAACTAGAAGCCGGCAGTGAAACTACTGATACTATATATATTCCTTCTATACCTATCTATTGAACTTTTCCCTCACACTCCCCCATGCCAAGACTTATAGTCAAGGAGTATAAGAAGAATAGGCGAGGAAAAAGTTCTAACATGTGGAAGTCGTGTAAGGCAACAAATCTTCTACTAACTGTCACGACTTAACCAGTCAGAGAAATAATTGGATGAACCATTGATATACACAATATGGAACTTAAAAGCCTGGAGTGCCAATGTCCACCTCAAGAGGCGACTGTTGGTTCCCTTAAAAGTTTCTAGGTATATCAAAGGTTTGTGGTCCGTTTCTAAAATGAATTCTTTTCCAAACAAATAAAATTTAAGTTTGGAGATACCCCACACAAGGGCTAAACATTCCTTTTCTATTGTGGAGTATCTTGTTTCTGCGAGAAGGAGTTTCCGGCTTAGGAAGCATACAGGGAAGGGAGTACCATCATGGTATTGTAGTAACACCGCACCTAAGCCAGTATTGGAGGCATCAGTTCTTAAGCAAAATGTTTTATTAATATCTGGAATCTTAAGTATAGGGTCTTTCGAAAAGATACTTTTAATCTCATTAAACTTTTCCCGAGCTACGTCGGAAAGTTCAAGAGGTTCCTTCACAGACTTTTTAAGGAAGTCCGATAAGATGCCTGTAAGATCAGTAAGGTTCGGGATAAACCGTGCATAAAAATTTACAGAACCAAGAAAGGTACGCATGAGTTTCATGGTTTTGGGGAATTTAAATTCTAATAAAGCTTTGATCTTACTGGGGAGAGGCTGCAGAGAGTTATTAGAAAGTATCAGTCCAAGATATCTAATCTTGTTATACCCAAGGAAGCATTTCTTCGGCTTGGCAGTGAGGCCATGTGAGCGTAACCTACGCAAAACTGATGTTAATGTTTGGATATGTTCGCCCCACATAGATGTCATTACGTAAATGTTATCAAAATAAACTGAAACATTTGGCATATTACCCAAGACCTTTCTCATCAGTCTCACGTAGGTAGCACAGGCAGTTACCAAACCGAAGGGCATAGTTCTATATTGCATCAGTCCTTGGTGAGTAGGAAAAGCGGTGTACTGCTTAGAAGAAGGATCTAACATTACTTGATGATATGCCTGCGCAATATCAATCTCTGAAAAGAAGGAAGCGTCATAAAATTTGTGTAGATCGCTATCTATTAAGGGCATAGGCTCAGCATCCCACCGAGTTATAGCATTAAGGCCTCTGAAGTCAATAGCAAGTCTATATGAATTATCCTCCTTCTTAACCATGACTACTGGTGAACAATATGAAGATACTGAAGGTTCAAAGATCTTTAGTTTTAATAATTTGTCTACCTCTCGGTCAAATGCATCCCTAAGGTGAACTGGAACTGGGTATAATTTTCGTTTGATCGGATTGTCCGTCACTAAGTCAATCTTATGGACTACCGTGGAGGTAACACCTGGAATATCAGTAAAGACGTCTGAAAAGTTACTCACACATTGAAGTAGTTCATGTCTCTTATGGTCATCCAAAGATTCATTAATGTTAATGTTGGTTGCATCCGAGTGGTCAAGAGTCACCAAGTCATGTAGTTCTTCATCATAGTCTAAGTTAGAGGTGTCAATTACGCACACTTTACATTCTTCAGTTGTCTTATCAAGTTCGTGTGGAAAAACTAAGTCAAAGTTGTTAAGGCAGTTAACCGAATTTCTTCGGTAATATTTCTTAAGGATGTTGATATGATAAAGCTTACGTTTCCCCTTGACTTCTATGAGGTAGTCAACTTTCCCACAAATTTTTAATACTTTATATGGACCTTTCCATGCTACTAATAATTTATTTGATTTGATAGGCAAAAGTACAAGAACTTCATCCCCTACGTTAAAACTTCTCCTCTGACTTTTGGAATCAAAATATGTTTTGTACTGGTCCATTGACAAACTTAAGTTTTTCGAAACTATGTCAGAGGTCTCCTCAAGTTTGGATCTAAGGTCAAGGAGAAACTGGTAAGAAGACTGAACCTCAGCATTTACCTCCTCATTAGTCCATAAGTCATGAAGGATGGACAGTGGACCTCTGGCCTGTCTACCATAGAGAAGTTCAAAAGGTGAAAACCCCAAAGAGTCACTGGGAACTTCCCTCATGGCAAACAAAGCACAGGGTAGGTAACGATGCCACTCCTTAGGTTTAAGGGAGCAAAGTTTCCTTAAAATGGACTTGAGAATCAAATGCTGGCGCTCAATCCTCCCATTACAGCTGGGATGATAGGGTGTGGTTAAGAGAGGCTTCACTCCCAGAAGTTGGTATAGATGTTGCATTAAGTCAGATGTGAATTGTGTCCCACGGTCAGACAAAATTTCTCTAGGGATGCCCACTCTGGAGAAGATGGACAAAAGGGCTTCAGCCACCTCTATAGTAGTTATGGTCTTTAAGGGTATGGCTTCAGGGAAACTCGAAGCATAATCAACCAATGTTAATATATATCTATGTCCCCCAGATGAAAGTGGAGATAAAGGACCAACGATGTCAATAGCTACTCTTTCAAACGGTACCGTAAAGATAGGCATTTTGACCATAGGTACTCGCCTGGTACCTCGGGAGGATGACAGTTGGCAAACTTTACACGATCTACAATAGTTAGTGACATCTGAGGACATTTTAGGCCAAAAATAGGTTTCCCAAATTTTATTTAAAGTTTTACGATGCGAGAAATGTCCGGCCACTGGCAGGTCATGAGCCATTTTAAGAACAGTCTCTCTGCAATGACTTGGAACAACTAAGATGGAATAGTCTGTCTCATCTGAATTTAATTTGAATACTGACTTGTACAAGATGCCTTTTATATATTCAAATTTATATGAAAAGTTTTTCCTTTGGATAACTTGATTTTGTTTAGCGGCATTATGGCACTTCTGAAGAGAAGGGCAATTACGTTGTAACTTGACAAAGGAGTCCTTCGATATATCTAAAGGCTTAAAGTCAGGGAAAATCAAAGGATGGACAGTAGGAGAAGCCTGGGCTTTGGTCTGAGCCCTAGTCAAGACATTTATGGTATCGGAGGTGATATCTTCACTTTCATCTAACAAGTGAACTTGTGATCCTACTTCCTTGCTTTCTAGAGTAGCATCACTGGTTTTTAATCCCACATGAATCTCGCGAGACATTGTCTCATCTGAACTTTCGAGCGGCTTCTCTGACTCTACAGGAAGAGGATCTGAAACACTTATGTCCATCTTTGGTGCTGACAGGTCAAGCTTAGAAGGAAGAATGGCACCTTTTACATTACCTATTAGTACGGAGCAAGAAGTGATGGGAGCTAGTACGTCTTCAGACCAACCTGTGAACCATTTAGACCTAATGTAACAACGGATGGTAGGAAAAGTGTCTGTACGGCCCAAGTAGTCTGAAAGTATAGCAGAGGAATGAGTTTCTTTAAGATTAGGGAACAACTTATCAGAAATGACTATACATGTGCATCCAGTGTCTCGTAAAATGGTAGATACATTAAGTCCATTAACTGTTCCTGAACAGAAGGGTGCTTGGTCATTACAGTCTTTAAAACATCTTCCAACTTTTTGGACCTTTTTAGAAGGACAATCTGGACGTTTATGTCCCTTAACACCACACAAATGACAAACAGGAATAAAAGAGGTCACTTTACTTTCCACTAGAGGCTTTGATTTCTTAAGGTCTGATGAACCCTTGCCCTTAGGGTTCGATCCCTTTAGGTCTTTATAGGAATTGTGAGCCTCAGCATACAGGTCAGCAGCCTCAGCAACTTCCTCAGCTTTAATCAGGTTACGTTCTCTGATGAATGTTCGTATCTGGTGAGGAAGAGCCGTCAGGAACTGGTCAGCAACCATGAAGTCTCGAAGAGATTCATAACTGTGATCAATTCCTGAACTCTCTATCCAAAAGTCGAACAAACGAAAGAGTGTTACCTGTAACTGTTGAAAGTTCTGGCCAGGCTGTAAGGTGGCATACCTGAAATCTTTCCTGTAAGAATTAGTGGTTTTTTGATATGCTTTAAGGATTGCCTTCTTTAGTAGGTTATAATTACATATGATATCCTGCGACAAAGTTGCATAGATATTTAAGGCTGTACCAGAAAATAACATTCCTAACCTGGTAGCCCAGGTGTCAGCAGGCCATTCACAGAGGGTAGCGGTATTTTCAAACCTGATAATATATGAAGTTATGTCTTCCTCCTCTGTGAAGGGAGGTAAATTAGGTGTTGGAATATGTGCACTGACTGCACGTTGTTCCATTACTCCTTCCTCTAATTGTTGTTGTGTAAAAGTTAACTTTTTATTCTCTAATTCAAGGCGAGATTTTTCGAGCTCACGATCCTTTTCTCTCTCTATTAACTCATGTTCTCTAGCTTTTTCCTCAACTTCTCTATCCTTTGCTCTTTCCTCAAGTTCTCTTAATTTAACTTGTTCTTCACGTACTCTAGCTCTTTCCTCAGGATCAAGTCTATCATGCTCTTTTTGGTCTTCTCGCTCTCTTTCTAACTGTCTTTCTCGGATTTCTCTCTCAATTCTCTCTTTCTCCTTTTTCTCTTCTCTTTCGATTCTCTCTCTCTCCTTATTCTCTTCTCTTTCTATTCTCTCTCTCTCCTTTTCTTCTTCTCTTTCCCTTTCTAACTGTCTTTCTTCTCTCTCAATTCTCTCTCTTTCAAGTCTTTCCTGGATCTTAGCACTAATGAAAGATTCTAAATTTTTCCTTGTTATTCCTAACTTACTTCCAGCATTCATCCAAAACTGGTATTCCTCCATGCTTGCAAGAATAACTTAAACTGTCAGGGGAAATGAAACGGGTATTAAAGAAAACGGAGGGTTCAATTCCTGCTCCGCTCAAGCTGTAAATAAACCAGAGGGCTCGATCCCTGCTTCAATTAAACAATATGTATTAACGAAAACGAAGGGTTCTATGCCGGCTCTGAGCAAACAGTAAGTAGAATGGGGTCCCTTGACCATCCAATCTTCTCACCAACAAATCAAGAGTGTCTTATGACAGTTCCCTTGATACAATAAAGAGCTCAATGAAACAATTTGTCACTGGAAAATCTCGGGTCCCTAGAGTCTAATCCTCCAAAGTGTTTCAAGCTCCAAAAAGGTGGCAGAATTAAATATTATATCCTGCCTGACTTGACTTACAATAAATTGAGACTATAACAATCACCAAATTTTTCAAATACCTGTACTGTAGTCCTACCATAGAGAATGATTACTCATGGCTGGTGGTAACCGTCTGTGGTATGCGGCGTTGAAGTTCCAATGGTAAATTCGAGATGGAGTTGAATCAGAAGATTCCAGGTTCGAATCCTGGCAAGGTTGCCACTTGTGAAGGCTTACTCAGCCCTGTAACAACTTCAGACAGTATTACTCAGGCTGGCTCCTCCTCAGGAAAATTAATGAATAGAAAAAGAAATAATAATTTACAAAGATAAACACTATTTATTAAATCAAACTTAAAACAACAAAACATGAAAGGTATATCCTATTTGAAAGAAAAATGAAAAATGAAATGAATAAAATAACATTTGAACTCAACACTAATATCTACAATGGTGTCTGGTGTTGGTGACACTGTTGTTGAAACCGTAGCCATTGCTGATGATTAGAGGGGGGGCGTCGCAGGTGTTGGTGACCATCCACTGGCTAGTTCTTCACAGTATACCAGTGAGTATTCTATCCCGAAGACAGGAAAGCAGGTTCTTTACCGCTGCAATGCTGTGGAGTTACGTCCTGCAATTTCATACAGGTGCACAGGTACTTCAATACAACCTGGAGAAGTCTCTGGACGTTAGTCCTTCTCCTGTTCTACTCGTTGATTGCCAGGTGACCCTCTCTGACATCCAAGCTGGAAAGATAGACAGGTTACCCATTGCTTAAATAATCACTCTTCATGGTAGTGTACAATATTCAAAAGACGTGGTGATTGTTACAACATTCATCCTAGAGCAAGACTGAAAGGACTAAGTTTATTATTGGTCAAAAGTGAAGCTTTCAACCAATAAATCCACTAGAATACAAGGCAGGCATGTACTTACAGTAGAGTTGGGAGCTGTGAGTCTAGTGATTTACTGTTTAACCAGAGCCCCACACGTCACCTTTCGGGGGGGGGGAGAAGAGGGAGGGGAAGGGATAGCGGGAGCTAGACTGACCCTACCTTAACAAGTAGCCGGCAGACAAACTATCAATTTCAGGGAGGGGGAGAAAAGGCGGGAAAAACGGGAGCGTGACTTACCCTACCTTAACTAGTAGCCGGCAGACAAACTACCAATTTCAGGGAGGGGGAGAAAAGGCGGGAAAAATGGGAGATTGACTTACCCTACCTTAACTAGAAGCCGGCAGTGAAACTACTGATACTATATATATTCCTTCTATACCTATCTATTGAACTTTTCCCTCACATAGCCCCTTTGGACTTCCCCTCAGAAACCACGTGCAACCGGGAGCCTTAATTCCTGCAATATTCAATCGTTATTAGTGACCTGCCTGCACCTCAGAAATTCCTATATCCAAGGGGGTGTGTATCCCCTAGTACAATTATGCAGACATGTACACTAGCTCCTACATAGACAAGAGACACTGGTACGTACTGGGCATGCACTGCCGGCTGCACACAGGCCCACAGATCAACTCACTCACAATTTTTCCCAGACACTGGCCAGAAATCCTACGGAAAGGGGTGGGGGTCTTGTCTTACTGTATGGGCCTGATGGAGGAGGTCATCTACTGTACATCGAGGTGCCTCTACCAGATTTCCCCAGGTCTCAAATGTGAAGACACGTGGGGGGTGCCGTCTGCTGATCACGGCACGTGTTGTCCAGTTGGTGTCTGTCTATAGAAGGGAGAGCTCGTGTCTTCCAGACCCACGCCTCATCCTTCAAACTAGGGCTGCCAGTTCCCCCTAGCTAACTTAACCTAGTGTTTGCCTACATTATCGGCCTATTACTACCTATGTTAAGGTCTTAGGTCTACATTATTATTATCTACAGTTGCCTTAGTAAACCTAATATTAGTTTACTACCAGTAAAACTACCTACTCCTTCCCTGAAGGGTAAATCTATAACTTAAATAGTGCTTACCAACCACGCCAACTCAGGGAGAACGCTTTTTGTTTGGGTGGGTTTAAGGGCCACCCAGCTCAGCCATTCCATTACGGCCATTCTGGGACCCTTTGTACGCCGTATCTGTCCTGTGGAACTTTGAGGACCAAATAAATTTCCACAATGATGCTTGAACAAGAATTATTGCAAAATGAGTCAATGTGCAATAATAAAAAAAATACACACAAGAAAACACAGTTTACAAGGAAAGAAAATATAGCAAGGAATGAACTGAGTGAACACTTTAACTCTTAACTGCAACTAAGCAACACTTACTGAACAACCAAAAGAACAATTTACTTTAAATGAACAACTTAAAAATTGCACTAAGAGTGAATTTGTTCAATGAAACATGGAAATAATAGGTGCAAAAACACAGAAAAAGGGTTTGAACACTTACAGTGATGCAGAACACAACACATCAATATAAACACAATACTTGAATTTTCTTGCTGTGAAACTTGATGTGTGAAAAATTTGATAAAATAATTTCTTGCTTGCACAAAACAATGGCACTATTGTCTGTGGAAATAAGACAAATTAGACACTGGCTAAATGAAAGGAATTAACACAAAAATGTTCAACACACAGAGAGAACTAAACAAGAATACACAAATGCTGAGAGGAAAATATAACAGACAACACTGAGTTGTGATGCCTTATACGAGGTAATAAATTACTGAATTACTTCACTGGAATACGGAGAACACAAGGTGATTGTGAAGTGGAAACACAAGTTCTATACTGCTCATATGTGTTGCACACACAACAAAGGAAAAATACTAAGGTACTTACTTCAAGTGTATAAAAAAAAGAACACAACACAACAGACATGAAATTATGCACGAAAATTAACACTGAATTAAAAAGAGAAAAAAAAAATATTGCAAACAGTATATAATAAACACTGAGTCTAATCAAGAGTTACTGAATGTCACTAAGAAATCACTGGAAACAAAAAGAAATTTCTCAACACTCGCAGTTGTCTCTATGAAAAATATTATCACTGTAACGACTTGGTGAAGAATTAGGTAGATGGTGGAAGGTTGGAGGATGGTGGCTGGTGTTGAAGGGCAGAGGAGACTGGTGGTTGACTGCAATCGCTGCTCCTCTGCACATGTGATCGTAGAATTGCGCTTAAATCGACGATGAACTCACACAGGAGGCTTTTAACGATGGCGCCAATGACGAAAGACACACTCTAGCTCTTGACCCCCTATGTGGTCCTTAAAATATGGTGCTAGTAACCGTAATAAGAGTACAATAACAATGGTAATGGTTGGGTGAGTGGGTTGAAGCAGGGCTGAGGCCGGGCAGTGGCAAGACCGCGTGGTGAGTGGGCCTATGGGTTGAATGGCGTGAAAATATTTCTAAGCTGGCTGGCTTAAAAACAAACTCACGAATTACCACAACACCACAGGGATGAAAAAGCACTCAGAATGGCTTAGAGCTTGAAGCACAAAGCGATGAGAAGACTGTACCCACGTGGTTTGCTTGAGTACTGGGTTAGTCACCTGGGTTGGTTGCTGGCTGGCTTTGGTTATCTTAACCCTTCACATAGAATAGCTTGATAACTTCTAACGATGAGCACAGCAGGGGTGGAAAGCTGGCTTGGCAGGCAAATGCTGGATGGAGTAGGCTAGGCAGGACTGGACTCCCTCACCACAGACTTTCTACTGGTTTGGCTTACTTTGCAAACTCGGGTCAACCCCTCGGGAGTGATGCAAATAAGCAGATAAACACTAACAAAGAGACTGACCAGTGAATAATGTAGAGGCTGGTAGACACTTGCAGGGGTAGCTGGCTGGCTTGGGGTAGGTCGGCTTACTGGCGACAGTCGTCCTGGTCAAAAGAAATCTCCATACATTGACGTAATTATCAATTTTATGCCCACACCGCTGTCACCAATTTGTCGTAGGGGTTCTTAAGGAGATACGAGGGTTGAAGGTAAACACCTTGCTGGATGGTAACACTATATATTGTCAGACTGTGGATGAGAGGTGGGAGCCCAGGCCTGCCCTGTTCTGCCTGCTTGTAGGTGGTTCGTCGAGTGAGGAAGAGGCAGCTCGTCACTCACTCACGCTGCATCCCGTGATGTCACACAGTCACTCGGCCTAATAGGGATCTTCTATATAAAGCACATGGATGGTACTATAATACGCTATACAACACATAAGAGGATCAGCAACTATGCTGACATCAGGTCTCCCACTTCCCCAACCCCAATATACCCCCCAGACCACAGTCTTAGAATAGAAGTTAAAGGTGTGGTATACAAATGCAGTTGGAATAACAAATAAGTGTGAGGAGTGGCATGAAAGAATCAAGGAGACATCCCCAGACATAATAGCACTCACAGAAACAAAACTAACCAGAATGATAACAGATGCAATCTTTCCTCCTAGATATCAAATCCTCAAAAAAGACAGAGGGAGGAGAGGGGGAGGAGGAGTTACACTGCTCATTAAAAACCAGTGGGGTTTTGAGAAAATGGAAGGAATGGATGGCACGGACGAAAGGGACTACTTAGTAGGAACAATCCAGTCTGAGGGACATAAGGTGATATTTGCAGAAATGTACAACCCACCACAGAACTGCAGGAGGCCAAGAAAAGAATACAATGAGAGCAACAGAGCAATGGTCGACACACTAGCCGAGGTGGCCAGAAGAGCACACATGGGGGGAGCAAAGTTACTAGTTATGGGTGATTTCAATCACAAGGAGATTGACTGGGAAAACCTGGAGCCCCATGAGGGTCCCAAAACATGGAGAGCCAAGATGGATGTGGTACTGGAAAACCTCATGCATCATTATGTTAGAGACACAACCAGAGAGAGAGCTGAGGATGATCCAGCAAGACTGGACCTTGTATTCACCTTGAGTACTTCGGACATCGAGGATATTATGTATGATAGGCCCCTAGGAGCTAGTGATCATGTGGTTCTGTGCTTTGATTACATAGTTGAGCTTCAAGGGGAGGGAGTAGCAGGAATAGGATGGGAAAAACCAAACTACAAAGGGGGGAACTACTCAGGCATGAGGAACTTCCTTCAAGACATTCAGTGGGAGAGGGAACTGACAGGAAACCAGTACAAGAAATGATGGACTATGTGACAACAAAATGCAAGGAGGCAGAGGAGAGGTTTGTTCCCAAGGGAAACAGAAATAATGGGAAGAACAGAACGAGTCCTTGGTTCACCCAAAGGTGTAGGGAGGCAAAAACTAGGTGTACTATGGAATGGAAAAGGTACAGAAGACAGAGAACTCAGGAAAATAAAGAGATCAGCCGAAGAGCCAGAAACAAATATGCACAGATAAGAAAGGAGGCTCAGCAACAATATGAAAATGACATAGCATCGAAAGTCAAGTCTGACCTGAAGCTGTTGTATAGCCACATCAGGAGGAAAACAACAGTCAAGGACCAGGTAATCAGACTGAGGAAGGGTGATGGGGAGTTCACAAGAAACGACCGAGAGGTATGTGAGGAGCTCAACACAAGATTTAAAGAGGTACAGTGGAAATCAGTAGGACTCCAGGAAATCAGAACAGGGGGGTACACCAACAAGTGCTGGATGAGGTACACATAACCAAGGAGGAGGTGAACAAACTGCTATGTGAACTTGACACCTCAAAGGGGGTGGGACCAGACAACATCTCTCTGTGGGTCCTTAGAGAGGGAGTAGAGATGCTGTGTGTGCCATTAACAAAGATCTTCAACACATCCATTGAAACTGGGCAACTCCCTGAGGTATGGAAGATGACAAATGTAGTCCCAATTTTTAAAAAAGGGAGACAGACATGAGGCATTAAACTACAGACCTGTATCACTAACATGTATAGAATGCAAAGTCATGGAGAAGATCATCAGGAGGAGAGTGTTGGGGCACCTGGAAAGAAACAAGTGTATAATTGACAACCAGCACGGTTTCAGTTTTATGACAAGGTGACAGAAGTAAGACAAGAGAGAGAAGGGTGGATCGACTGCATATTTTTGGACTGCAAGAAGGCCTTCGACACAGTTCCTCACAAGAGGTTACTGCAAAAGCTAGAGGATCAGGCACACATAACAGGAAAGGCACTGCAATGGATCAGAGAATACCTGACAGGGAGGCAACAACTAGTCATGGTACGTGACGAGGTGTCAGAGTGGGCTCCTGTGACAAGCGGGGTTCCACAGGGGTCAGTCCTAGGACCTGTGCTGTTTATAGTATATGTGAATGACATAACGGAAGGGATAGACTCAGAAGTGTCCTTGTTTGCAGATGATGTGAAGTTAATGAGAAGAATCAAATCGGACGAGGATCAGGCAGGACTACAAAGAGACCTGGACAGGTTACAAGCCTGGTCCAGCAACTGGCTCCTTGAATTTAACCCTGCCAAATGCAAAGTCATGAAGATTGGGAAGGGGCAAAGAAGACCTCAGACACACTATAGTCTAGATGGCCAAAGACTGCAAACCTCACTCAAGGAAAAAGATCTGGGGTGAGTATAACACCGAGCATATCTCCTGAGGCGCATATCAATCAGATAACTGCTGCAGCATACGGGCGTCTGGCAAACCTACGGATAGCGTTCCGATACCTCAGTAAGTAATCTTTCAAGACTTTGTATACCATTTACGTCAGGCCCATACTGGAGTATGCAGCACCAGTTTGGAATCCACATCTGGTCAAGTACGTCAAGAAATTAGAGAAAGTGCAAAGGTTTGCAACAAGACTAGTCTCAGAGCTAAGGGGATTGTCCTACGAAGAAAGGTTGAGGGAAATCGGCCTGACGACACTGGAGGACAGGAGGGTCAGGGGAGACATGATAACGACATATAAAATACTGTGCAGAATAGACAAGGTGGACAAAGACGGGATGTTCCAGAGATGGGACACAGAAACAAGAGGTCATAATTGGAAATTGAAGACTCTGATGAATCAAAGGGATGTTAGGAAGTATTTCTTCAGTCATAGAGTAGTCAGGCCGTGGAATAGCCTAGAAAGTGACGTAGTGGAGCCGGGAACCATACATAGTTTTAAGGCGAGGTTTGATAAAGCTCATGGGGCAGGGAGAGAGAGGACCTAGTAGAAATCAGTGAAGAGGCGGGGCCAGGAGCTATGACTCGACCCCTGCAACCACAAACAGGTGAGTACAAATAGGTGAGTACACACACACACACACACACACACACACACACACGTCAAGAAACTAGAGAAAGTACAAAGGTTTGCGACAAGGTTAGTTCCAGAGCTAAGGGGAATGTCCTATGAAGAAAGATTAAGGGAAATCGGCCTGACGACACTGGAGGACAGGAGGGTCAGGGGAGACATGATAACGACATATAAAATACTGCGTGGAATAGACAAGGTGGACAAAGACAGGATGTTCCAGGGAGGGGACACAGAAACAAGAGGCCACAATTGGAAGTTGAAGACACAAATGAGTCAGAGAGATAGTAGGAAGTATTTCTTCAGTCATAGAGTTGTAAGGCAGTGGAATAGCCTAGGAAATGACGTAGTGGAGGCAGGAACCATACACAGTTTTAAGACGAGGTTTGATAGAGCTCATGGAGCGGGGAGAGAGAGGGCCCAGTAGCAACCGGTGAAGAGGCGGGGCCAGGAGCTAAGACTCGACCCCTGCAACCACAAATAGGTGAGTACAAATAGGTGAGTACACACACGTGGTAATGCTTTATTTACAGCTAGCACAATCAGGGTATTTCTCCAGAACGGTCTGCAATATACCACTGTGGATAAAATACTTTGCCATTTCTTGAACATTTCTGAGTGAGTTGTCTCTAAATTCATTAATTTTATCGCACTCCAGTACATAATGACGCAGGGTGTGACAATAATCCATCTGGCAAAGTTTACATTTCGTTTGGTCTACATCTGGTGGTGGTGATTTAACCTGCCAAAGATACTTGTAACCCAGCCGGAGCCGGGCAGTAGTGACATCCAAGAGTCTACTTATTTTGTTGGATGCACCATAGACATGTGGCTACTCCTTCGTGATAGAATGATGATAGATGGACTCACTGGTGTCAATCTCCCTGAGTCTTAAGTCAATAAAATTCAGTTGAAGTTCTTTTCGTATTATTGTTCTCAAACTACTACCTGACAAGCCAAGATTGTAATCTACTCCCTCTTTGAAAGCATACAGCTTAGCCAATTTATCAGTTCTATCATGCATCTGAAGACCAATGTGAGATGGAATCCACAGCATGTGCACTCTGACTCCACTGTCCACAATCCTACCATACCTGTGTCTGGCTTCTGACACAAGCATGCCACAATTTATACTTAATGAGTTGAGAGCATTTATGGATGACAGAGAATCAGTTACAATTAAACTGTTTATCTTAGATACATAGATGCATTTGAGTGCAAGGAGTATGGCAAACAGTTCTGTTTGAAGGGTAGAGGCCCAGTTATTGATGCGTGCTCCAATTTCTTTAAGAGAGCCATCACTCTGTACGACAACAGCAGCACTACCAGCTGCACCAGTGGATTGGTGAACAGAACCATCAACGTAAATAATTTGCGAGAGTGTGTGCTGTGTGACTAAGTTATCAATACAGCTTAAGGCATCATGTTTGGCTTCAAGGCCAAGTTTTGGTTGTGATTTAAGAAGAGTTTTGGAGGGAAATGGAGAAATGGTAGTTTGGAATAGGGTAATATCCCATGGAGCGGAGAAGTGCCGCTGTTGCCTTACTTGACGTAGATCATGTATCTGATTCATGTGGAGGTCGGTTCCAGTTTTTTCGATCCATCTGGAGGAGTGTTCACCAGTGCTGAGGAAAGCTTGGAGGGCTTCTGTGCAAAGGTTTGAATGGACTTGCCTGAGCATATTAACCCCAATTAGGATATTTCTTTCAGTAACACGATCTCTGATGCTTGGATAATCAAGTTCTTTTCGCATATTTAAAATTTTGGCAGTACGAGGGCATCCTAAAATGATCCTCATTGCTTTGTTCTGCAGTTTTTCCAGCCCTCCAAGCTTCCAGTCAGACACAAGAGCAAGTAGTGGCGCAGCATATACAGAGGTACATAATGGGTACAGGTGTTGAACCTCAACATTACAGAGGTACATAATGGGTCCAGGTGTTGTACCTCAGCATTACAGAGGTACATAATGGATCCAGATGATGTACCTCAACATTACAGAGGTACATAATGGGTCCGGGTGTTGTACCTCAGCATTACAGAGGTACATAATGGGTACGGGTGTTGTACCTCAACATTACAGAGGCACATAATGGGTCCAGGTGTTGTACCTCAACATTACAGAGGTACATAATGGATCCAGATGATGTACCTCAACATTACAGAGGTACATAATGAGTTCAGGGGTTGTACCTCAACATTACAGAGGTACATAATGGGACCAGGGGTTGTACCTCAACATTACAGAGGTACATAATGGATCCAGGGGTTGTATCTCAGCATTACAGAGGTACTACATGGTTCCAGGGGTTGTACCTCAACATTACAGAGGTACATAATGGGTTCAGGGGTTGTACCTCAAGATTACAGAGGTACATAATGGGTTCAGGGGTTGTACCTCAACATTACAGAGGTACATAATGGATTCAGGGGTTGTACCTCAATATTACAGAGGTACATAATGGGTTCAAGGGTTGTACCTCAACATTACAGATGTACATAATGGGTTCAGGGGTTGTACCTCAACATTACAGAGGTACATAATGGGTTCAGGGCTTGTACCTCAACATTACAGAGGTACATAATGGATCCGGGGGTTGTACCTCAATACTACAGAGGTACATAATGGGTTCAGGGGTTGTACCTCAACATTACAGCGGTACATAATGGGTTCAGGGGTTGTACCTCAACATTACAGAGGTACATAATGGGTTCAGGGGTTTTACCTCAACATTACAGAGGTATATAATGGGTTCAGGGGTTGTACCTCAACATTACAGAGGTACATAATGGGTTCAGGGGTTGTACCTCAACATTACAGAGGTACATAATGGGTTCAGGGGTTGTACCTCAACATTACAGAGGTACATAATGGGTTCAGGGGTTGTACCTCAACATTACAGAGGTACATAATAGGTCCAGGGGTTGTACGTCAACATTACAGAGGTACATAATGGGTTCAGGGGTTGTATATCAACATTACAGAGGTACATAATGGGTTCAGGGATTGTACCTCAACATTACAGAGGTACATAATGGGTTCAGGGGTTGTACCTCAACATTACAGAGGTACATAATGGGTTCAGGGGTTGTACCTCAACATTACAGAGGTACATAATGGATCCAGGGGTTGTACCTCAACATTACAGAGGTACATAATGGGTTCAGAGGTTGTACCTCAACATTACAGAGGTGCATAATGGATCCAGGGGTTGTACCTCAACATTACAGAGGTACATAATGGATCCAGGGGTTGTACCTCAACATTACAGAGGTACATAATCGGTTCAGGGGTTGTACCTCAACATTACAGAGGTATATAATGGATCCAGGGATTGTACCTCAACATTACAGAGGTACATAATGGGTTCAGGGGTTGTACCTCAACATTACAGAGGTATATAATAGGTCCAGGGGATGTACCTCAACATTACAGAGGTACAATATGGGTTCAGGGGTTGTTCCTCAACATTACAGAGGTGCATAATGGGTTCAGGGGTTGTGTCTCAACATTACAGAGGTACATAATGGGTTCAGGGGTTGTACCTCAACATTACAGAGGTACATAATGGGTTCAGGGGTTGTACCTCAACATTACAGAGGTGCATAATGGATCCAGGGGTTGTACCTCAACATTACAGAGGTACATAATGGATCCAGGGGTTGTACCTCAACATTACAGAGGAACATAATGGGTTCAATGGTTGTACCTCAACATTACAGAGGTGAATAATGGGTTCAGGGGTTGTGTCTCAACATTACAGAGGTACGTAATGGGTACAGGTGTTGAACCTCAACATTACAGAGGTACATAATGGGTCCAGGTGTTGTACCTCAGCATTACAGAGGTACATAATGGATCCAGATGATGTACCTCAACATTACAGAGGTACATAATGGGTCCGGGTGTTGTACCTCAGCATTACAGAGGTACATAATGGGTACGGGTGTTGTACCTCAACATTACAGAGGCACATAATGGGTCCAGGTGTTGTACCTCAACATTACAGAGGTACATAATGGATCCAGATGATGTACCTCAACATTACAGAGGTACATAATGAGTTCAGGGGTTGTACCTCAACATTACAGAGGTACATAATGGGACCAGGGGTTGTACCTCAACATTACAGAGGTACATAATGGATCCAGGGGTTGTATCTCAGCATTACAGAGGTACTACATGGTTCCAGGGGTTGTACCTCAACATTACAGAGGTACATAATGGGTTCAGGGGTTGTACCTCAAGATTACAGAGGTACATAATGGGTTCAGGGGTTGTACCTCAACATTACAGAGGTACATAATGGATTCAGGGGTTGTACCTCAATATTACAGAGGTACATAATGGGTTCAAGGGTTGTACCTCAACATTACAGATGTACATAATGGGTTCAGGGGTTGTACCTCAACATTACAGAGGTACATAATGGGTTCAGGGCTTGTACCTCAACATTACAGAGGTACATAATGGATCCGGGGGTTGTACCTCAATACTACAGAGGTACATAATGGGTTCAGGGGTTGTACCTCAACATTACAGCGGTACATAATGGGTTCAGGGGTTGTACCTCAACATTACAGAGGTACATAATGGGTTCAGGGGTTTTACCTCAACATTACAGAGGTATATAATGGGTTCAGGGGTTGTACCTCAACATTACAGAGGTACATAATGGGTTCAGGGGTTGTACCTCAACATTACAGAGGTACATAATGGGTTCAGGGGTTGTACCTCAACATTACAGAGGTACATAATGGGTTCAGGGGTTGTACCTCAACATTACAGAGGTACATAATAGGTCCAGGGGTTGTACCTCAACATTACAGAGGTACATAATGGGTTCAGGGGTTGTACCTCAACATTACAGAGGTACATAATGGGTTCAGGGGTTGTACCTCAACATTACAGAGGTACATAATGGGTTCAGGGGTTGTACCTCAACATTACAGAGGTACATAATGGGTTCAGGGGTTGTACCTCAACATTACAGAGGTACATAATGGATCCAGGGGTTGTACCTCAACATTACAGAGGTACATAATGGGTTCAGAGGTTGTACCTCAACATTACAGAGGTGCATAATGGATCCAGGGGTTGTACCTCAACATTACAGAGGTACATAATGGATCCAGGGGTTGTACCTCAACATTACAGAGGTACATAATGGGTTCAGGGGTTGTACCTCAACATTACAGAGGTACATAATGGATCCAGGGATTGTACCTCAACATTACAGAGGTACATAATGGATCAAGGGGTTGTACCTCAACATTACAGAGGTATATAATAGGTCCAGGGGTTGTACCTCAACATTACAGAGGTACATAATGGGCTCAGGGGTTGTTCCTCAACATTACAGAGGTGCATAATGGGTTCAGGGGTTGTGTCTCAACATTACAGAGGTACATAATGGGTTCAGGGGTTGTACCTCAACATTACAGAGGTACATAATGGGTTCAGGGGTTGTACCTCAACATTACAGAGGTGCATAATGGATCCAGGGGTTGTACCTCAACATTACAGAGGTACATAATGGATCCAGGGGTTGTACCTCAACATTACAGAGGAACATAATGGGTTCAATGGTTGTACCTCAACATTACAGAGGTGAATAATGGGTTCAGGGGTTGTGTCTCAACATTACAGAGGTACGTAATGGGTACAGGTGTTGAACCTCAACATTACAGAGGTACATAATGGGTCCAGGTGTTGTACCTCAGCATTACAGAGGTACATAATGGATCCAGATGATGTACCTCAACATTACAGAGGTACATAATGGGTCCGGGTGTTGTACCTCAGCATTACAGAGGTACATAATGGGTACGGGTGTTGTACCTCAACATTACAGAGGCACATAATGGGTCCAGGTGTTGTACCTCAACATTACAGAGGTACATAATGGATCCAGATGATGTACCTCAACATTACAGAGGTACATAATGAGTTCAGGGGTTGTACCTCAACATTACAGAGGTACATAATGGGACCAGGGGTTGTACCTCAACATTACAGAGGTACATAATGGATCCAGGGGTTGTATCTCAGCATTACAGAGGTACTACATGGTTCCAGGGGTTGTACCTCAACATTACAGAGGTACATAATGGGTTCAGGGGTTGTACCTCAAGATT